>NC_057789.1:19364175-19455954 GCF_014905175.1 Aphidius gifuensis | reverse complement strand
CTTTATTCAGTAAATTAAAACTAATAGGAGGATGTAAATGTTAGTAACAAACGGAAATCTAATAAAAGAATATGTCACCAAAGATTTAAAAAAGTAATTTTAAATAATTTTTTTATATTAACCTTTAATTTATTATTGAACATTGATATGATATATTGATTGATTATGAATATTTTTTTGTAGTTGCAGCAGATCTTTTAACTCAGCTTGGAATTAATCCTCGTAAAAAATATAAAACATCAGATTCTACTGATGAAAATTCCAAAACTGATTCTAATATTAAGGTATTTTTTTGATGTTTTTTATTTATATTATAATTTTATAATCAATTATAAAAAAGAATATTAATTGAATTTGTTTATTTTTTTAATAGCTAAAAGTTTTAGAATCAAAAGATAAAAGAACATCAATTAGAAATTCCATATAATAAATGGAAAACCGCTAAAACTAAATCAACATGCACATCGATGACATGGTCATTAGTTTTGGCAGCGTTTGACCAAAAAACTTTGATTGCTAGTAATTATCATGGAGGTGCATCTAAAAAAATTAGCAATGATAAAAACCAAATTAAATTGAAGAGAGTTGACGAAAATATTATTCTTATTATAAAAGGTAAAATAATAACTAAATTTTTATAAACAATTATTACAGAATAAAATAAAATACAATTTTTTTTATTATTATTAAATATAAAATATCACTTACCTTTTTTTTTTTTTTTTATAGAAACTGTCAAGGATAAATTTTCAACACAATTCAATGCTGTATCTTTTGGTTCAAACATAAATACAAGATTGTCACAATTACGGAAAAATATACAACGACAACAGTTAATTTTTATATAATAAATAAAAATTTTCGTGAATTATACAATAATTCAAACTGAATTATAATAATTTAAAATAAATTATTAATTTAATTTTTTTGTTTCAGGAAAAAATTGAGGAGACAACAAATAATTAGATTTAAAATACATTAATAAATTTTATTCAAATAATATGTTTATTCACATAACTATTAAATTAATATTAGTTTTTTTTTTTTTTTTTATGAAATAAAATTTATAAAAAATACTCATATATTTTTTTTAAAATTTTAATTTTTTTTTTTAATTTTATATCTATTTTTTTTATATATAAAATTTTATAAAAACTTTATAAAATTTTATATAAATTTTATATAAAAATTTTATATAATTGAAAAAAAAATTATATAAAAATTTTATCAAATTAAAAAAAAAATTATATAAAATTTTATAAAAATTTGTTATTTATTTTTATAAAAATAGATGTCAAATTTTATAAAGAACTTTATAAAATTTTCATATAAAATTTGTCATCAAATTCGCCCACTTTTTCATAAAAACATTTTATAAAATCAATTTTATAAAATTTTTATAAAAATTTTATAAAATATTTCCATGGAGGTATCCATCAGTCAGACCAGTATGGCCACTTAGCCATAAGTCGTTTGATACATTAACTATATTTTGCTAAAACTGTCGTAGTATTAGAAATAAGTTTGGGGACACTTACCCAAATTCTCTATCTTTAGGACATGATATTTTCCTTGTAACTGAATCATGGTTAGACAAAAATTTATCGTCTTATTTATACTTTGATAGTAACTACTATAGAGTGTTTAGAACTGACAGGAATTCTTGTACCAAATCCAGAGGTGAAGGTGTCTTGTGTGCACTAAAGCTATTAAATATAACAAAATATCACCAGATCAATCTTCCGGATTCAATCAGTAACATCACTGAAATAGAGAAGTTGGGAGTATTCTTCGAATACATGGGGACAAATTACCGCCTATTTGTTATATATATACCACCTGACATAGTTAACTCAAAGGCCAAAATTTGTACCAACTTTTTCAAACAACTACAAGTTTATGTATCTTGATTTGACTGTAATTCAATTATTGCAGGTGACTTCAATTTACCATACATTCACGATCTTACCCATTGCAACACAAAGTTTAACACTGCATTAACCTCGTTCATGTCACTGCTTAAGTAAACAATGTAACCAATACTAATGGCAATATGCTTGATTTAATTTTCACGAATAATTTCACATATTTATTAGAAGAAAGTGATGCCCTGGTTCCTCCAGACAGGTACCATCCACCACTCAACTACACTTATACAACTATCATCTACAAACAACTCAATTAAGACATCCGTCACCTTATACTCAACTCTCGTCCACATTTAAAGCCAAGCATATTAATAGCGTGCACTACAAAAGTGATCTTAGGGCCTTGACGTGGGCACAGCTGTGCACGTGTGATGCTGGGACAGTTGATACTCTGTGAGACATTTTCTACTCAACATTGCAAAATATTATCTTAAAAATTACAATACACCACAACGCACTTCCCAGGCTATTCTCGAAGTCATACGAGTCGACTCGTTCACACGGACCGAGGTCCGTGGACGGATCTTGCCTTGAGTAGAGATGTGAGATCCGTTCACGGACCTCGATCCGTGTGGACGAGTCGACTCATCATTCGAGAATAGCCCCCCAGGTATCACCTTACCCAAACTGGTACTCTCCAGAACTACGTGAGCTTATCAAAAGCAAACACAAATATTTATCAAAAAATAATCGTAATAGCACCTCCATCAACTCCCTGAGAATAAAAATTTAAGTAAGTCAATCAAAGCTCTCGTTAAACGTGACTTGTTTACGTATAACCGACACATTGAATTAACAGCCCAGCTCCAACCTAAAATTTTCTGGAAATTTATTAATGATAAAAAAACCAGCAACAATGATAGTATCAATAGTTTGCTGATTGACAACCACGTTAGTTATGATATCTCTAAAATAGCCAACTCTTCTTCTAAACATTTCTCCGAAATATTTAATAAGTCTACCTCCACTAGTAATAGTCTACCAAATATTTTACATGATATACTCAACAAAAACAACTTTTGCTCAGTTAGTATTGACCCCACAGATGTAGCACGTGAACTTATTAAACTTAAAAACAGTAACACTACTGGACTAGACAACCTATCTGCTTCCATTATCAAGATATGCCCTGATGCACTTATTCATCCACTTACTACAATATTTAACACATCAATAACTACTGGTACCTTCCCTAAATGTTGGAAAAAATCCGAAGTAATACCTACACCTAAGAAGGGAAATAAACTACTCATAGTGAATTACAGACAAATTTCTATTCTTCCAACCTGTTCTAAATTATTCGAAAAATTGTTGTACAAACTAATATCATCATATTTTGCCCTTTTTCTATCAAAGTACCAACATGGTTTTACTCGTAACCGTAGTACGTGCACTAACTTGGTAGAATTTACAGAATATACTATGTCACATTAGGGTGGTTCTTAATTGAGTGATGGCAAAATTTTCATCGTGCCGCCCCCTAATACCGTTGAAAAAAAATTAAAAAAATTTTTGGGCTATATAAGAAATTTTTATTTTTATCCTAGCCACCCCCTGTAAGAGGGTGAAGTTTCCCGTTTAAAATACATGGGGTTTCCTTACTTAGACGTAAGAATCGATCTAAAAGCGTCAATTATGCATGGGAAAAATCTTTTATTATATTAAATCATCGAGATTGAAGTCTGCTTTAAGATAAAAAAAAAAAAATTTATATGGGTCATTCCATAATTTTTTTATTATGCCAAAGGTTTTTTTTTTTTGTTCGATTTCGCTAGTTTTCAACGTTTTCAATATAATATGAGTGTTATGACATTATACTTTATATATTTGATGAAAAAAAATTCTAAATAAAAAAATCTATGGGTCATTACACGTAAATTTATGAAATAGGTCATTTTTTACACACGTTTCATGTATTACAAATTATAAGTTATAAAAGACTACAAATATTGAATTTTCGAATTCGATTGCATGATGTGTATAAACCATGGAGTTGAATAAGAAGTGTAAGCTTTGCCTTTTTACTGTGTTGAAGCATAGGCTGTCGCTGAAGCCTTAAATTTCAGAGTAAGTCAGTTCGAAAACTGCTGACATCAGCCCTGCACCAAAAAAAAAGACAGAACGAAATATTCTTATTCACTCTAGCTTGTACATCTATGTTTGAATACCTCCTTGGGCTCTTCAGGTGCAGTTCAATTATTAATATGGATTAATTGATTGAAATATCCAATAACATCTTATTTTTTCTTATTTTTCAATAAAATTGAAGGTCATCTTATAACTCAAATTGTTCAAGGGATGTCATTTCTTGCAAATCTTTTTATAATTTTTTTAAGTTGAAACAAAATTTTTAATTTTAAGGGATTTTGTCGATTTTTCTCCGAATATGAGAATGGATTTATACTAGAGACTTTTGTATGGTTTGATGCTTTGTTGTTTTATTAATTATCAAAGGTGGCAACTTTTACCATAAGCTATTATGGAGAATGCGACTTTTGTCAAAAAAAAGTCCATTAAAATAGATCTCTAATCGACAATATGACAATGTAAAAAAAAAACTATCGGGTTATAAAATGAGACAAGACAAAACGTATGGACATAAAATAAAAGAGGTTTGGAGCTCAGTTTTTTACAATTAATAATTCAAGTGAAAAAATAGGTATTGATCAGGAATTATTGAGAAATCACTAGAGACCTTTTGTGGATGAGTTAGAAACACAGTATTTCTATGAGTGCGAAAAAGACAAAAAACAGAAGAAAACTGTTGTCTTACTCTTCGATTTAAAAAATCGGCAGAACCTCTTAACGTCCTTTCAATTACACCCTTTTCAAGAATTAAATAGACAAATAAATCAATTAAATATTATCCAAAAGTTCCTTTCAAATACATTCATTCATTCTATTATTAATACATTCTAGTCTAAATTGATTCCACAGCAAAATATTCTATAATCGATTGAAATATTTGAGGCTAATGGCTGAGGAATTAATTTAGACTACGAATTAATATTTAGTCACATCCATTCCTTAGATGCATTTGCCAATAGTTTTTTTTATAAATTGTCAATGGAAAACGTTGCTAAGAAAAGAATGTAATCGAATAAATTAATGCGTAGTCTGAATTCATTTTTCGGCCATTTCCCACAATAATTTCAATTTATTATAAAAAATATGGCTACGAAATTAATCTAGACTGTTAATTAATTTATTTGCGGCTTTGTTTTTTCCTTAGATACATTTGCCATAATTAATTAATTAAAAAAATATTTGCAAACGTTGCCGAAAGATGTAACCAAATAAGTTAATTTATAATCTAAATGAACACTCTACAGCCATTTGACACGATAATTTCAATTTAATATAGAAAAAACTGCTGTAAAATTAATCCAGACTACGATGTAATTTATTTGGTTACATCCTCTCCTTAGGAACATTTGCTGATAGCTTTTTCATTAATTAATCATGGCAAAAATAGCTAAGGAAAGGGTGTAACCAAATAAATTAATCCAAAGCCTAGATTAACTTTACAGCAATTTTTCCTATATTAAGTTAAAATTATTGTATCAAACGGCTATGGACTCAATTTAGATTATAAATCAATTTATTCTTTCTTCGTTTTCATATTGATAAAAGATTTTTTAGAAGTTGATCGATCTCTATAGTCATAGTGATATCAATCACAAAAGAGGTTTCAAAACAGTGACGGAGTTGAGAGCCGTCAATGCTGCTGCTAAACGAGCTTTTTGCCTGTTTGATGAATACAATTCAATAATAACACAAAATGAAGATCAAAAGCGATTTGTCATACAGATTGTGTCAGAATACCGTTTCCTGATGCAAAAAAAAAACAATGGTCATGTAGAAATTAAAAAAAAAAAAATAAATCGAAATGTATAAATAAATGTTTTTTTCATTTCAAGACAATATTTAATATTTAATAATATTAGAAATAGTTTAGAGTTGAACGAAATTTCGTGAAATGACCCATAGATTTTTTTATTTTAAATTTTTTTCTATCAAATATATAAAGTATAATTTCATAACACTCATATTATATTGAAAACGTTGAAAACTAGCGAAATCGAACAAAAAAAAAAAACCTTTAGCATAATAAAAAAATTATGGAATGACCCATATAAATTTTTTTTTTTCTATCTCAAAGCAGACTTCAGTCTCGATGATTTAATATAATAAAAGATTTTTTCCATGCATAATTGACGCTTTTAGATCGATTCTTACGTCTAAGTAAGAAAACCCCATGTATTTCAAATGGGAGACTTCACCCTGTTACAGGGGGTGGCTAGGATAAAAATGAAAATTCCTTATATAGCCCAAAAATTTTTTTAATTTTTTTTCAACGATATTAGGGGGCGGCACGATGAAATCACCCATCACCCAAATAAGAACCACCCTAATGTCACATATAAATAATAATTGTCAGGTGGATGTCATTTACACAGATATGTCTAAGGCGTTCGACCGGATCGACTGGAAAATTTTAGTAAACAAATTGATCTTGATTAATTTACCAACCAATATTATTTAGTTAATCTGGTCGTATCTTGTCGATCGCCTTTGTTACGTCTGTGTGGGTGACACCCTCTCAGCACCTTACTCACCAACGTCCGGAAAACCACAAGGATCTAACCTTGGTCCACTATTGTTTAACATTTACATCAATGACCTCTCTGAATCTTTATCATGCTATACTTTACTTTATGCAGATGATGTTAAATTATATTTACCAATTAAGTCTCAGTCTGACAGCAATTTTTTACAACACAATCTGAATATATTCGTAAACTGGTTCAAATTGAACAGACTAGATATCAATGTAGCTAAATGTTACACTGTGTCGTTTGTAAGGTCCAGGAAATTGGTATCACATCATTATACAATTAATGGTCAAATACTAGAACGCGTTAACATTATCAATGACCTGGGCGTTACATTCGACCACAAATTACTATTCAACTCTCAAGTGGAGAGGGTGCTCAGCATGGCCATTCAGCTCGGATTTGTCATACGGTTATCACACACTTTTAAAAACCCTGTTACTATTAAAACATTATATAACTCGTATGTTGTGTCAAAGACTGATTATTGCCTACCTGTCTACCCTCTACACAGTAAAAAACAACTGATGCTACTTAATAAAGTACAACGTAAATTTAGTAAGCAACTACTATACATAACTCAGCATTTAAAAATGCCCAGAGGGTGTGATGACGATGTACTCAACCAAGCTGCTAACATGCCATCAATCCAACTACGTCGTGATACACAGCTGATCGCATTCTTTATCAAGCTACACTGGAGCTGCTGATTGCCCAGCGCTCTTGTCTGACCTGAGAATAAGGATGCTATCAACATCACTACGTAATTTCTCTCACTTTTATTCACTGTCACACCTTGGTAGTACACCGTCATCAACTGTCTCACCGCTTCATGCAATGTTAAATGTCACGAATAAAGCATGTCGAAACACAACACTATTTGAACACATTATGTCATTTAGTACTATAACTCCCCAATTTATAATGGATTGTGTAAAAATATCATCAAAGTAATTATTATTTAATATTTATTTCCTAAGATTACTTATGTTCAGATAAATTTAACGATTAATGTATATAGTAAACTACAACTGGTACGCTGGCTTCCAGGCCTAAATTGTTGCTGTATAAATATAAATATTGTTGTAAAATAGTAATTTAGCAACTATGTAATTAAGCAACTATGCAACTATGAAACTATGCAACTACGTAACTTTATCACTATATTGTAATTTATTATATGTATTAATATATGTAACATTCAGTTAAATTGCAATTGCAATAAATAAATAAATAAATAAATGCTGGAAAGATAATTATGGGTTTATTGTTATTGATAAAGATAGTGAAATAAAAGCTGGACGATACAGAAAAAATTTTGATACATTTATTAGCATTGATGCATAAAACAAATAATGTATCATACTCATGAGGGCAAAATAGTGAGCAGATCAGTTCACGACACCAAGAGTGCAAGATGCCTCTGACTAGAGAAAACCTTGTGGAAGAATCTAATATTTTGAATGAATTAGAAAAAGTTCAAAAGTAATACAACAAAAACATAAATTATCAAAACATAATCAAAATACTTTAGAGCAGTCATCGATTAATTATTTTAAGCCATTGCTGACACCACTCAAACAGATTAGTGATAAAGTTTCAAATTCAGAAAACATTGAGGCATCAAAAGATACCAATTTTGATGAGGAAAATGAAGATAACAAAATTGATGAAAATAGCAAAATTTCCGATGATACTTTAATAAATGTGGAAGAAGAAGAAAATAGTGCAAAAAAAGTCATAGAAAAAAATAATATTACAAGTATCAATGATGATGATAGCTTGGTGAATCATTATCTTAACACCATCGATACAATAGCATGGGATAAAGATTTTGGAGTGAGAAAATTCAGGTCCTACTATAAAATTGGTTCTGCTGAAGTTTCTTTTAAAGACAATTGTGTATATATTGATAACAATTTCTATGAAATGACACCAGGAATAATGGAATTATTATTCATGAAAAGTCCGAATAAAAATCAAGTGACAGATATTGATAAAAAAAATTATGCTAATATTATCATAAATACAAATGGTCATCTAAAACGTTATGAACCACTTGGATCTATCAGAAATCCAGCTTCATCAAAATTTATGGAGTATATTTCACCTTATATTACTGAGCATCATGGTGCTGGTCTTTTGTCTACAACTATGAGTCTCCAAAGCACAAGAAATATTCCACGACTAGATTATGTATGGTGGAATGATCCTGAAGAACTTGTCGAACGCCTGCGATTACTGATTGCCTCACGAGCAGCTGGAAACTCCAGTCACAATAATGAAATCATATCGATTATTGAGGAATTGCGAGAAGCTGGTTTCATATATTGAGAAAATTGCATATTAATAATTAGTTGTTGCATATCATCAGTTGCTGTCACATGGCAAAGTATAAATGGAATATTGTTAAAGAGCTTCATGCGCTTGCGCGAAAAAATTTTTCAAGAAGACATGTTGATATTCGTGACATTGATGAGACCTGGCAAGCTGATCTTGTGGAAATGATTCCATATGCTGCTGAAAATAATGGCTATAAATACATATTGACTGTAATTGACAACTTTTCAAAATTTGCATGGGCTGTAGCTGTGAAAAATAAAAGTGCAATCGAAGTTACAAAAGCATTTGAAAGCATCTTAAAACTTGGCCGCATTTCAAAAAATTTGTATGTAGATGATGGAAAAGAATTTAAAAATTCAAAATTCAATGAATTGTTGAAAAAATATAAAATACACATGTATTCTACATTCACACACTTGAAAGCATCCATTTGTGAGCGTTTTAATCGCACATTAAAACCTATAATGTGGATGAAATTTAGTTCTCAAGGCACATACAAGTGGGAAAAATTACTACCATCTCTTCTAGAGGAATATAACAAGAGAAAACATCGAACAATTGGCATGAAGCCTGCTGACGTGACTCCAAATCATGCTGGCAAGTTAAAACAACGTTATGATTTTGTTCGAATATTAAAATATAAGCATGTTTTTGAAAAAGGATATATACCAAATTATACTAATGAAATATTTAAAATTGTAAAAATCAACAATACCAATCCAGTAACATACATGTTAAAAGATTATCAAAAAAAACCCTTTGCAAGGATGTTTTTATGAGGAAGAATTACATTCAGTCAAACATCCAAATATTTATTTGATTGAAAAAGTAATAAAAAAACGTGGTAATAAATTATATGTAAAATTCTTGGGTTTCGATAATACTCATAATCAATGGATAAATAAAGCAGACTTATAAACTAAAAAACAATGCATTTTAAAATTATTCACTCACATTTTTTGAAACATAAAACATTTTACAGGCTGTGGTAATAATTATATTTTTGAATTGTATTATAATACACTAGTATTATACATAGCAGACATTTACATTAATATTTATTAAAATTATTATGATTTCTACATTTTTATATTTATTTATTTATTCATTTTATTTTATTTATTGTTTTATTGGATTATTTATTTATTTAATTATTTATTTGTACAGTTAAAACATATAACCATTAAAGCAGTTTTTACACTATTGCATGAAGTGTATTTACAACTTACCAGATAAACCCTAGATAATACTAGCTTAAATTTTTATTCATTCGCGTATTTGTTTATTCAATTTTTACTTAATTGTTTATTTATATCTCGACATGATATCCATCTATAAAACTTTTTTGTATTTTTATGCACAACAAACATTTGTCATTTTATTTAAAAAAAAAAAAATACAGTATAATACCCTAGTAACATACCCCTGTAATATAAGTACATATTTACATTATAGCGACTTTTACTCTCGCTTGAGTATGAGGTTTTATTCATGCTACTCAAGCACCCTCTTTTGCTAAATTTGAAAAACATAAATGTAAACATTTTTATTCAATTTTCATTGGCTCATCAACAAATACTTCTTTGTAACCCCACGGTAGAGTATCAGTTGAGTCTTCAATAAGATGTCGCTTATCATCACCAGCACTTAAAGCTAATTTTCGCATTTCTATGGTTTGTAACGTGACATTTTTGCATGTTACCTTCTCGGACTAATTATCAAGTATTTTATTTGGTTTATTTACTAATTTATCATGAAATACAAAACTAACCAAAACCAATATCCAGAAACGTAAATTATTATTATTATAGTGTTAGAATCGTGTAGTTTTCAATTCACCCTAAAACTCGAAAAAGGTATGAGCTAAAATCAATGAGGTTTTCAATTCGCCCTAAAACTTGAAAAAGGCATGAGATAAAATCGTGAGGTTTTCAATTCGCCCTAAAACTCGAAAAAGGCATAACATATTCATACCAAAAATACCCAAATAACGACAATTAAATCCAACAACCGAAACAAAGACCAAAATAACCAAATAGCGTATCAATAATTAGCCTAGAGGGACGCTAGAATCACTCAGTGTGCTGGTTATGGTAGAAGGGCCGGATAAAGTCACAAGGAAAAATATTTAATACACAAATTAAATAATCAACAAAACACATTATTATTTTTATACTCAAAACCCAAAACGTGATATTTATTAACCAAAACTTAAACGTAAATCCAAAATACAAAACGTAAACTCAATAATCCAAAACGTAATACATAATCTTAATCACGACCTTGAATTTAATATATTAATTAAATTAACAAAAGGGACCGCGTTTCTAACCAAAATAACTAAACTAAATTATCAAATGAAAAATGTATGCTTGACGTTGCCCATGATTCACACGGCCAACGCCCCAAAAACTAACCTACAAAAATACACATGTCTGCTGGGTCTCCAGCTAGACACATGGGAACCCTAATATACTTAAAACAAGAGCCGATCACGAAGCGTGTGCATCTTACCACGCCCCACAGCCAAGAGAGCGAGTTCAGCCCAAGATATTTTGGAGCAGCTCGGATCTACCAAGCTGTCCCCACTCAAAGCTATCCCTCCTCTCTTTATCTTGATAAAAAGGGAGAATATACTACAAAATAATAATAATAACACAAAAAGATATTAAATACTAAAATATATATATATATATAATAAATAAAACGGAGTCGTTAGTTTGGAGGATTCGTTCACTTGGTGTCTTTCCGTGTATAAGGCAGTGAGAATCACTACAGGTTTTAACTTCATGTTTTTTCGATTGTATCGTCCGTTGAATACGATCAATATTGACATTATTTAAAAGACAATTTTTATAATCATCAAAAGTTATTGTTCCTAGAGCAGAACCTTTTACACTTTTTGCGCGTGAGCCATATGACTTTTTATCTCGCTGAACTCGATATGCATACATTTTAGCTCGCAAACCAATAAATTCTAATAAAATATCCCCATTTGTTTCATCTTTCATCAAGCCAACTACTTTTTTATTATGCTGCCTAATGTCCCAAGGGTTTGCAGGAGAATACTCAGATGTATCGAATTTTTCCCAATCTCTTTTCATA
The DNA here is from genome assembly GCF_014905175.1 of Aphidius gifuensis. Lineage (NCBI taxonomy): Eukaryota > Metazoa > Arthropoda > Insecta > Hymenoptera > Braconidae > Aphidius > Aphidius gifuensis. Next base: position 19,443,962 of record NC_057789.1, on the reverse strand, counting down.
TATTCATAAATATTATAACGTGTTACACCTAAAATGAAACTATCTGTATCCATATAATATAAAGTGACAAAATTAGAAAAATTTTTGCGTAAATAATTATAATAAAAATCATACATGTATGTTTTTGAAATATCTAATATACTAAAGCCTAAATATATTGGTTTATTTAAAATAATTTTCAGTCTACGCATTTCAATTATTGCTAAATCACCAATTATGTAAGATCCTGAAAAATTTGGTTTCGTAATCAATGCTTCTGCACCATAGCAACCTTTCAATTTTGTCACGATTCGTACATCGCGATGCTTTCTAGCATCTTCCATCAATTTACCAAATACACTATTATTTAAAAACTTATAGAAATTCTTTGAAAATTCATTTGTTGCTTTTTTACGCAATTCTGTATTTAAACCAATATATTTTTTGAGCCAGTCTTTTTGGTGAAATTTCAATACTCTATACAAATTATTAGCTATATTTAATCCTAGACTGGTGTATAATTGCGAATTTCTATAGCGAATAATATATTTTTTTTTTGGTGACAATGTTGTTAGTAATTTTTTACATTTCGAAGTTGGCAATAGTGGCTTATCATGTATTGGAGCTAGTAGCAGATCTTTATGCTCATCATGCAATTCGATTGGATAGTCCATATCAACTTCTAAAATATAACCCTATTCTGATGTTTCACTAATTTTATTTAAAATATTTAAATTAAAATTTCCAACCCAACTAAAATCTTTATATGGTAAATATGACATCATTGAAGCCCCATATAGATTATTAACATCAAAATACATTAAATAATCATCTTCTAAATTTGGATCATAGCCAGATTTCATATATTTATTATTTGCCTTACCCCAACGATTTGAACATTGTGCCAAGTCACCCCGAATACCGCTTTCAATAAACAACATTTTATCAACATCAGTCAGCAACTCTAATTCAATTTCAGTAATTTTTAGCATTGCCTGCATTGACAATGATGGACATGTAATAAAATGGAGTGGGTCAAGCTTATAGGTTTCCATACAATTATCTCTAAAATTTTCAAATATATCACTTAATAATAAAATATCAGTTCTTAAATATAAATCTGAGTACTCTCCAAGTGTTTTTATATCAAAAGTATGCCGAACATTGCAAGCGTGAGCATAATCGGCATCACTAATATGTTTATCATAGAGTTTTGAAAAAAACTGATCCTTCGTTGGTAAAGTAGGAAGGTTCAATTTCTCAAAACAATCAACAAAATCATATGGAAAAATTCCTTTTTTATTCACGAAACTGAATTTATTTTTATCAGTGTAATATTTTTGAGTTATATATTTTTCATCATTTGTTAAATATGAGGCTAATTTTTCAATACTCGAAGGCATAAATCTAAATGAATCAATAAAACGAAGCTGCACGCGTGTACCTTCGACATACTTTGTAAATGAGATATATTTTTCTTTATTTACCGGTAATAATGTCATACGACCTGGAAACTGAGTTGCTAATTGTTTTAAAATAAAATGAGAATCATAACCTGACATATTATGCGACACTACATTTATAATACACGACTCTTGATAATTTATATTACAGCTGTTGTGTGCCGGACCCCTGTAGCGATTTAAGAAATGATGATGATCTTTAACTTTAGGGTCTTTTTCCGTGAATTTTTTATTACAAATATAACAAAACTGTGCTCTATCAAACTCAGCTTGTTCTTGTGGAGAAATAATCATTGGATTATTTACACTGAGTATAGCATCAACATTTTTCGATATTTCATATAGCTCATTAATGAACCACTCAATAAAATCATTAGCACGATATATTTTATGTTTTGATAAAGAGTCATCATAGTCACACCTCAAATAATAGCCTATACTGAATGGTATATGACTTTGCACATCAACACTTTATCTTTGCACACTATCTTCATTCTCTTCCACTTTTTTAAGCAAACACTCAATGTCCATGTAAACAACAAACGGCACTCTTAACTGATATTTATAATTTTTAAATTTTAAAATATTATTTTGTTTTGTAGGCAGTTCAATACGCGACTTATTGACATTAAAACATGCAAGTTTATGATTCAAATAAGATGATTGAACTTGAAAACTGCACAAGCAACGATCACGAAAAAATTTTTTATTTTTGTGTTTTGACAATTGTGATGACAGCAACATTGACATATTATGAATCCAAGTATAATGATATTCATCTGGAATGTATTCATCATCATTATTATCTTCTTCATTTTCTTCTTCTTCTTCTTCTTCTATTTCGTCATTTTTTCGTTGCATTAAAAGATGAATTGTTTTTTTTACATAAACTTTATTGAAATTTAAATTTTTTGTTGGCTCGATTGGTTTATATTCACTCAAGTGATATGGCACAATTATTTTTTGTTTTTTACCATTTCTTTCTATTATTTTATAATTTTCATTTTTATTATATTCGATGCCATATACTGATATTGATAAATCGTTTACTTTTTCAAATTTTTTGATATCCTGTAATGACATTGGAAAATCAAATTGTTGATATAATAAAATATTTTTAAATGGATCTTTACCATTGTTAGGTGGCTTGTACTTGCTCATACGCTCAGGGTGATCTTTAAAATAATACATGGCTGCTAAAATTGACCACAGAAAACAGTATTCATCATCATTTTTTACATTTATTATTGCATGTTTTACTTTGAGCCATTTCGGTAATTCTCCAAACGAATTACCACCCTTAAGTGGTTTGTATACATTGATTTGAATTTCCATGTTATTTATTTCATGAAGCGTCCAACCTGAGTCTTGCATTTCAATATCATCTTTTCGCGCATTTAATTCATTGAATTTTGCTGTATACAATTCATCCATATCTGTTGATGGTAATATTATCATGTTTCCGGTATGAAGATATTTTGTATCAATTGTCTCATTGTCTTGTTTGGAAATTTTAAATTTGCATGATAAAGCATCAGAATTAGTACTTTCCATTGCCAAATTTAATTTTGCTATGAGCAATGTTTTAACATCATTACAAAAAGCCTGGACATCAACATGTTGCAAATTGATTACTGCGCATGTGCGCATATTTGAATCGAATAAACTTGAAACTTCTTGCCATCTTACTCTAGCACTAATATTTTCACTTTCACTATCATTATTATTAACATTCTCATAGTCACTATCATCGTTTAAACTGGAACTAACTTTAATTAGTAATTTTTCAATTTTTAACTATGCCCGCTTTGCATATATTAGAGAAGTTGAAAATTTTTTCCGCTCGTTATACTCCAAATTTTCATTCTTCATAATATCATTATATTTAACAATTCGACACGATAAATCATCGATTGATTCACAAATTGTATCTCTGTTGACACTATTCTGCGATAAGTTAATAAACATGTTATCATAAAAAGCACGCTGCTCTTTATGACTTTTCATTGGCATATTTGCGAATATTATCATTGATTCAGCCATATTTTTAAAGTATAAAAAGACTGTATTAAGTAGCAGAAAATAAAAAAAATATAAACTCCGGCTGTGAGGTTCAGAAGATACTGATATATTTAATTGTTTTGAGAGTCTTTATATACGTACGATGGGAGTGAAATTATTTCATTTTCAAAAGGTGTGTCACATTTTTCATAGAATTTTTGTCTTGAAAATATTTATCGGAAAATAAATAAAACATTTTTGCTTCCCTTCAAGATGTATTTTTGTGAATAACAGTCAATATAATTTATCATTTTACATTGTCTTGATTATTCACGGTGATAGAATTTAAAAATAAAATAAAAGCTCTTGGAAAATTTTATCTTTTGTTTACTTGACAGTTTTTATGTGCGGCAGTGGTGAGCAATTCTAAACAAGTTTCATCTTGTAAATTTGACCTTCAATTATTGAAGCATAACGAGATAAAAATATTGAGAAAATTTTAACATTGTTTATTTACAGGAAAATAAAAGTATTGTAAAGATATTATAGTATGTAAGAGAAAAACTTTTTATTTGTTTAGGACGAGAGATTCTCAAAGCATCATCTTAGCATGTGACTGTATGTGTGTATGTGTAGATGCACAATTTTACATGAAACATTACATGACAACATAGGGAATATATATTTTCTATGTTGGTTAGTGACACATAATTCCAACAATCATCTCCTCCAGGTATAATGAGAATAGATTATTGCAAACGTTCTATCTCTTGTTTACGACAACAAACCTCGCATAGTAAACAGTTTTACATATCTAATTTTCAGAATTATAAGTCATTTTGTGAGTATGCGCAGCTTTTGAAAAATGCTTTCCATGAAAAACAAACTTCCTATTTCCATCATCATCCTAATGATCGCCACCTAAGCCCTTATTTTGGGATATATAAGCCAAGTACAACTGCGAAAATATCAAATCAGTTTGGGACTTGCTGAGACTGTGAACCAGGTGATTTACGAATTTTATAACAATGAGGTAAGTGATATATCAACATTTTAAATTATTTATTAGTATTCATAAATTTATCATTCTAAGTTTTTGATTTATTTATTAGTGGTTTTCAATTTGTTAATTCATTAATTTTCTTGATTTTCAGTTGGATCGACTTTTCACCCAAATTGCACCACTGATTGTTATTGAGGGAGAGTATCGAGAGGATGAGCGTTCTGGAGTTTCATATGATTTACACATGCGAGAGGATAATTTAAAAATGGTAATATTCGATTTTTTATGCATAATTATATTGAATCATTATATTTGTTTTAATAAATATCGTTTCTCAGATTGAATATAATCTTCTATCAATACATAGTTTGATGTATTTATCAAGACTAATGAATAATTATTGTAAGTACTTTTTTATATTTAAATTCAGAGATTTTTTCTAAATCATTAAACATGTCTATAATAATAATAATAAACTGCATAAATTTTTTATCCACAGGTGGTTTCAATATTCATACAAAATGTATAGGAAATAATAGAACTCCAATCTCAACTATTTTGCCAGGTATAATTCGAATGTTCATAATTTTTTATTTGGTTTTTATAAAATATAATTTTTATTCATTGTATTACAGATTACTGGAATGATGGCTCCATTTTCCCAGAAGAAGACGATTCACTAGTGGCACTTGATGAGTTGCAGTATGATGTGACTCTAGATGGTAATATATACATATATATATATATACACACACACACACATAATTATTTTCTTCATATTAATTACTCGATTTAATAATGTTAATTCTTATGTTTTCAGGATACTATGAAATTTTTGATTCATTTGGAAGAATGCCAATTATTAATTTTTGTAAGTATATCTAAACTGTTCATATAAATAATAAATACACCTCATTAAAAGAAAATAATAATAATAATAATAATAATTACTTATTTGTTTATCTAACAATATAGCTCTCAGACCACCAGAAGGGGAAGAAGAAGCATTGAAGCAAGAGAGAAACATCATCAGAGAACAACAAGAAAAACTGGAGAGAGCTGCCATAGAATTCGACAATATCCCGTGTAAAAATAATCGACTTTATTATGACTCCATAATGACTTCATATGATATGAAGTCATAATTTGAAACAAATATAATGAATTCATAATGAAGTCAAAAAAAAATTTTATATGAAAATTTAAGTGTATAATTGTACAGTTTAATATAAAGTCATATGAAGTCATATGAAGCCACGTGAAGTCGTCATATGTACGTAATCAGCTAACATATTTATAATTAAAAATTTAAAAATAAATATAAATCTCACCATACGATAAAAAAATTTTAACTTTATATTATTTATTTGATCATGAATCCAACAATATAAAAGGAAGTGTAAATATCAATCAATAATTATATGCACATTCAATTAAATAATTATTATTTTCCTTCAGTCATTTTTTTATATTTTAGGAACAATTCTTATAATTGGTAATTATAAATGGTAATTTAAAAGATAACAATGAATACATCAACGAATGAGATTAACATACAATCAATAATATGAATAATTATAACATTAATAATATTATAATAACAATAATAACAGCTGTTTCACAATTTTTTTTTCTCATGTGTTTTTGTTGAAGTTCACATTCTTAAATTAAACCATTGAAGATACATTAAATACGGCAGTTTGGTAAAAACGAAAATATATTTTATGTTACATAGAAATCGGAGTACAATTAGTATTATAAATTTTCGAGGAAGCAATTCATATTCATTATGTCTGAGTTAGATTTTTCTGAGTATGATTTGTCTGGTTGATATTGACTACCTAACGCTTTAATTGAATTCTCTATAAAACATTGAACAATCAAAGGTTTGTTGGACTTTATAATTTCTTTATCTAGACGGCCTTCACAGTCAGTGTCGCTGTCAATGTTGGCATCTGAATCATCATTAGGTTTATATTTTACTGATACATCGGATGAATTATCAGAGTTGCTGAGCACACGTTTGCGATTTTTTTTTTTTTTGACCTAAATTCTGTAAATAGAAAAAAGGTTGATGATCCAGTTTAGAAATTTAATAAAAATAAACTGTAAATATACTTTTTTTTGAATATTTATCATCTGTTGCTTAAAGCTCAGAATTTGAGTCACTTGTATAATAATCTAAATTCACCAAGTTTTTTGCTGTTGATAACTTTCCAGAAGAAATTGCATTTTTTTTCTCATCATTCTTCAGAAATTGTATCAAAACTCCACTGTTGCCCATGTTTAATGTTTGCAGCCATGATTTTTAAAATTTTTTTTTCACATTCATCAAAAAAAAAAATATATGAATAAGAAATTATATCAAAAACTGTATGGATTACAATTATACTATATGGTATAATAGAAAATCAAGGTTGATATTATTAGATTTATATAATGAACATGTGTTTTTATATTAAGAAATATTAAAAAAAATTTTTACCTCCTTTTGCCAAGAATTTTACTTCGTACACTTTTCCATTCTTTATATTGTGAAAAGAATTTCCATCCAACGATTTTTTAAGATCATTTATAGGTACGATTTCATTTTGCTTTATTTCTATATAATAAATTAAGGCCCACATTGTGAATAAATTCAGAAAAGTAATAACGTATCGGAAAAAAAGCAATTGTATTGCCTGACGACCATGAACTGTTTACTGCAAGAAGTTAGCAATAAAATGAAAAACAAAACAAAATAACAAGTCGTTGTTATCATGCGTTGCTAGTCAATGTTTGCGCGTCAAAAATGCGCGATACATAACATGTAATTCAATTAACACAAGTATAAGTATTGATTTTCACATCTCTTTTTTTATTAAACCATAAAATTCAAGTTCTTAACATAACATATCCATTCATTCAATGAAATTCCAGTTATTTTTTCTTTTATTAAAACTTAAAATTTAAATCCTTTATCATTTTACGGTAGCATTATTTCATCTTACGTAAAAATTCAATGCTTTTTTTTTACGATGAACAAAAAAAATTAATATTCAAACAACAGCTTTACTGAGCAAAATAATTTTTTTTTAAAAAAAAAAAAAAAAAAAAAAAGTAAAAAATATCTTATTGAACCATTTAATTTATTTACAGTATTTAAAATTATTCGTCATTTCTCAATCACTTATATTAATATAATCCTATTTGTATAGGCGTGTATAACTATGTACATAAAAATTATTCTAATTCCAATGTGTTGACTCTATCTACTGCATAAATGATGGCAGGGTTTTTTGGATTTTTTATTTTAAAACAAACGTCTTTTAATTTTGTGAGATCGATAACAAGCAAAGGTTCATGTTGATATACGGTACATATTTTTATATTATTTATTTGACCATTGGTAATTTGTGTTTCTATAGAAGGGGTAATAATCGTATAAGGAGCAATAAGAGCGTAACATTTTGAGTGATGTGTGCACTGATTTTTACATATGCATTGATTTATTTTCAAGAAAGTATCAATTTCGCCTATAAAACATTCATTTTGGAATTCGTACTTAACCAGAGTCGAAATTTTTTTTCTCTTTCTTGTGTACGCTATTGAATCATATATGATGCCATTTTGATAAAGTCTTTTAAATGTAACAGGTGAACCGGATATTATGATGCCAGCTATTTGTAGAGCATCTTTTATAACTTGCCGCAATGGCAATGATTTTTCTATTTTACCGAGTATATATGAGTCAGTCCCTTCAATTAATTCAAGTTTTTTTCGACGTCTGCTGCTTTTTTCAACTTCTTCACAAAACTCAGTGACAGCATCACCAGGTAACAATCTTGATTTTAGAATAAATAAATTAGAAAAAGTTGAAATTAATGAACCCATTTGTAGCTTACTGTACCTTGTTCCATGAATCAGTCGCTTGAAAATACCATTCAAATGTTCGAACTGAAATAATGACGTTATTCTAAGAGGTCCAAATTTTCGGACGTTATTAGGAAGATGGATTAGCGAATGTAAGTTACAGGTCATATTGTATTTACCGTACCATTTATGAAATTCAAGAACGTATTTATTGAGAGCTTTTGAGGCAGTAGTGATCATAGTCTCAGAAATACTTGTAGAGCTAAGTAATGAAACTCCTAAGACTAGAAGCTTATGATGTTCAAACTGTTCTGACCGCATATAAAAAGAAAAAATAGGAACAGAATAATATAAAAGAAAATTTTGAATTCATAAGTTTTCCAGTACTTGCGATCAACCAATGAACGAAGCAACCGTGATACAAAATGTGGTGGACAGATGAGTAAAAGCTGATTGTTAATTGACTCGAAAACATGTCTAAGATTCCCCAGTACATCTTCAGTTCCAAACCATATGCTCATTAATTTTTTCACTACCCCTAAATAAATACAATGCATGTCATCAATAGCTGTATTATTTATATAATCATAACAAATTTGTGATAACATACTTGGGCCTTTGACACCTTCGACTTCAGTACCCTGTGCAAGTGCTTGGCTAGCATGAATTTTAGTTTTCTCAGTCGTACGTAAATTTACTGACCTTCTTGGGTAAGGGTAATAACGATAGTTGCCTATTGATTCAGTTTTAATGGTACATACCATGCAACCAAAAGTAGCTAGATGTTGTTTCAGATTCAACATAGCAGCTTTAGCGGGAATATCAGCTGTTCCTAATAGCAAAATAACTCTGACAGTAATATTATTACCAATAATTTTCATTGGTATCCCACGATATAATTTTAAGAATGTCTCTCGAAAAACACTCAAATATAAATTACCATGTGGTTTTTTTGGTCCATACCAAATGCCACCTAAAATAATATTCTCTTGTTTGCATCTGTCAATAAACGGTAATTCGTTTATTTGTAAAAACAATGGCCAGATACTGAACTTAGACGATTTAAAGAGACTTATTCCGTCTGTGTTCCAGGTTAACGAAAGATCGAATGGCTTATTGAAATATCCTAATTCTAAATTAAGTTTTTTCCAAGAAGATCCATCATAAATATCTTCGTAATTACTTGGAGAAATGTTTTGTCGCATTAATCGAGAGTGAATTTTGTGAACAATATCATCGCGGTTTAATAATTTTTCTAGTTGTGGTATGATAGGGATTTCTAAAAAATTATTGTGCTTTGTATTGATCTCACATCGTGAGCACAATTGTTTTTTTTCTGCTAAACCGGTATAACAATTTGCACAGTAATAGTGTTTTTTTATAAAACTTTTATCTATATTGGACATAAATTTTTTAAAATTATAAAGTGTCGTAATGCAAGAATTTGGCTTGATACAGTGCAGCTGAATAAGATGAAGTAAATCTTTTAAACAACTACCACTTAATTTATGACGAACTATGAATGTTAAAATTGCAATAATGCTTTCACCTCGAGTAATAGGTGATCCAGGATACAGTAAATCATCAATACAATCGAAAATAACATCATTCGGGTCCGCATTCGATTCACTATTATCTGAGCTGATGTCACTTTCTGAATCAGTATCAGAATCACGATCGGATCCAGATGACTGTGAATCATTATTGTCCTCGTTACCGTTTATTGATGATTGATTCGATTGACAGTCAGCATCAAAAAAGTCGCATATATTATTCTCGTAACCATCGGAGTCTGATTGATTCAAATAAGAATCAGTGTTAACAAAGTTAGTCGCATCCAGAATTGTATTTTGGTTGATGGATATAGTATCTTAAAAAAATGTAAATAACAAGTAAATTTTATTGTTATTCAATATACTAAATTTATTATTCAGGTGTTATCATAGATAATAATTAAAATCATATTATACCATTGTCAATGTCTAGACTGTCACTTATAGCTATTGGTGTTTCATCTTCAACTCTCACTTCGCTATTTATAAATTTGGAAAGTCTCCATCGAGTACTTCGCGACAATTCACCAAAATTTTTTTCGTATGACGACATGATTTACAAGTAATATTTCTGTGTCGAAATATTAATAGATATATAAGTACATGTATTCAAATTATATATAAAAATAAAATAAACGTACCTTGAATAATGTCTTATCAAAGTGTAATCCATGAGAATTCAAAGAAATCAATATTTATACGTAGATAACAAAATTTATATTTATTTATTATGAATTTATTATTTATCAACAACAAAAAAAAACCAAAACAAATTAAACGAAAAATTGAATGTGAGCCGTTGTCAAGTAACTGTTATTGTCTGAGCAGCAACTCAAATAACAATTGATAAGTGGTACGTAGTAACGACTTTTATTTACTCCGTAACGAAGCTAAACGTTGCTTGACGGTTTTTTGTAGATAGACGTATTTATATATTTTAAAGTAGTAATATGTCGAATTCAAAAGAACGATATGCGCTGATTTTGTGGCTTATTTCACAAGAAAGTGACGTGGTGCCGATCACTCAAATAAAAAAAAACGAGAAGGGAATTACTAGTGCCAAATGGGGAGATAAGTATTATTCTGCCCGGGTCTTATTAGAAAGTGGTAAGTTGAAAAAAAATTTTTTATGCATGTAAAAGATTATCTAATATATATATATATATATATATATAGATACATTTTAAAAAATTAAATAAATATGAAGATATATATAAATATAGAAATATATAAATAAAAAAAAATATCAATACAAAAAATATTAAACAAAATAATATAAAAAATATTGAAAATAACAAATATACTCTGACGTAAGATTCTTTCTTTGTTTTCTTTGTTTTTAATAGATGATAAGACTTGGCTCGAATGTATTGAAGTTGGTAAGGATGGATCTTTATCACAAAAAATGAATAAAAACAAAAAAAACAGGATTAAAAGATTTCAAAACACCCAACAAACGTCAAACTCATAATACTCTCGATGCTGACATTGTTAATAACATGAATATATTTGACAGAATACATTTGACAGCATGAAGCCACGTGAAGTCATATATGCATATATGACTTCACGTGGCTTCATATGACTTCATATGACTTCATATTAAACTGTACAATTATACACTTAAATTTTCATATAAAATTTTTTTTTGACTTCATTATGAATTCATTATATTTGTTTCAAATTATGACTTCATATCATATGAAGTCATTATGAAGTCATAATAAAGTCGATTATTTTTACACGGGATATATAATAGTCAAATGGACATTGCAAATTGTTCAAAAAAGGATGATGATGATGTTGTATTTATAGAAGAAATAATTTCTGTTAATGATGATGATAATAATAATAATAATAATTGGCATAATGATTGTACAATACTCGAATGAATCATGCAAAATTGAATAAATATTTGATATTAAATTTATAATTTTTCAGTCATTGTTTTTTTTTATTATTAATAAATAAATCCATCATAAATTTATATTTTAAGTCATTGTTTCAATTATTATTAGTAAATATATCCATAATAAATAAATATCATCCAATCACAGTGCATATATATATATATATATTAGGGTGGTCCTTAAAAAGGCTATGGTGGAATTTGATCACTCTCACCCCCTCATTTGGTTAGAAATATATAAAAAAACATTCTCTCAAATTTTCAGAATTTTTACTCAACATTAACCCGTGCCGCAAAACCTTTTTCTATTTTCGATTTCGGGATTTTTAGCAAGATTACGATATTCATGGAGACAAGATTTTATAAGTAATATTAGAACGTCATTGCAAGCAAAAAATATCGGTCGCAACTGAACTTCGATATCTCGGATTCTTTTCGAGGTATCGAAGAAACATGATATTGAATTTTTCTTTTCGTCATTTTTTTAGTAGATAAATAGTTTAGTGAAAAAAAAAATTTGGAATCGATTTTATTAGTATTTTTTACGAGGATTATTGTGGTGCAAACAAAAATATCGTACCTTCAACAGTTTTCGAGATACTGAACTTTGAAGGTAAAATATATCGAAATATATTACTAACTTTTCATTGATTTAATATTTTTAAATAATCATAAATTTAAGAAAAATCAATATTAATAATGATTCCAGTAAGATTTTGTACGGAGAAAAACAATAGTGATGATAAAAATTTAATATCTCTATCTATTTTTGAGACATCGATTATTGAAAATTAAAAATATCGATATATTTATAAGATGACGAGTTGTAACTAGAAAAAACTAGATTCCAAAGTCATATTCCAACTTGGATAAAGAAAAATGTTTTGCTTATAGCCGCTAGATCTTTTCTCAGCTATATCTTGACCTTTGCTATATCTTTTATTCGGCCTTAATTATAGCTAAACATACAATATCTACATTATTTTACCCGCTACGTTCTTTTCTTTAGCTACATCTTTTCCTCACCTGGATTTTTCACTTAGCCGCTAGATCTTTTACTTAGTCTTAATTATAGCCAAACACACCCTTGGTAGAAATAATATCTCCGGATTTTCTACGCGATCGAGACTTCCGGAGATATTATTCCAGAGTTTTTCCAGATTTTCTCAGGATTTTTTCAGACAAAATTTCTTTTTTATTTATATTTTTTTTATATTTTTTTTATTTCTTTTTATACTCATCAACGAGTATGACTACTTTACCACAAAATTCTTTATCATCGATTTTATGTAATTTTTTGATATTAGACATGTCTTTGATTAAATACTTAAAATTACTCATCACTTTATCACCTCTCAGGATTAAATTATATGATTGAGCAATATCAGATAGAATTTCACGAAATGAATTTTCATATGATGATAATTCATTTGCTGGTTTTATCATGGAAAAATTGATTTGTATAACAGGAAATCTGTTCCACTCATATTCAGTACTCTTCCAATTTTCCATCTTTCAAAAAGTTCTTCATTACCTTTGCATAGTTCAGCAATCAGATCAAGGAAGAGTGTTTTACCAAAGCGGCGAGGACGAACAAAAACAGTTTGTTCATTTCGCCTTAACAATTTTTCAGCAAAGTCAGTTCTGTCAACATAGTTACAAGACTTGAGTAAAGCACAAATGTCTTGTCAAGCAGCACCAACACTCATTATCTAATAAACAAAGAAAAAAAAAACAAGTATGTATATATGATATAACAAATCATCGAGATAAAAAAAAAAAAAATATAGTCAATTGCTCCAAGTTGCAACCTAAGTGTTCCGTAGGATTTTTTTTTTTCTAATTTTTTTTCACTCATTATCTAATAAACAAAGAAAAAAAAAACAAGTATGTATATATGATATAAAAACAATTTGTAAAGTTGCAACCTAAGTGTTCCGTAGGATTTTTTTTTTTCTAATTTTTTTCTAACGTTCGATTTTTTTTTTGCTTTTCATTTTAAAATGAATGACTTTGAAAATGATATTTTTTCTTTGTTCTTTTTTATAAAAAAATATCTTTCAAAAACGAATTCTGACACTACAATTTGTTGAATAAAAAAAAAAAAAAAAAAAGGAAAAATTTTTAAAAAATATCGTAAAGTCTACTGATAAAGCAACGTCGATTAGTACGTTGCCGGAATCGATCAGTAAATATTTACAATTGGGACCTGTAAGAAATTGGGAATATTAAATCTGAAATTACTGTTAAGGTTGGTTACAAGGGACATAGTCGTACTATTATTTAGGCTTGGAGGACTCGTTTAGCACTACGTTTATTTTGTGGCCCCTCTTTGAAAATTTTGTTACGCTTTTGTCTTAAAAATCGTAATGTGTGTGTAAACAGATAGGCACCAACACTATTCCAGCAAGCAAAATGGAAATCGTGAGACACTGTATTTTTTTATATACTACCACTACTACAGCATCATTGTGTATGTCACGTAGGTTTTTTTTTTTTTTTCCAAAAAATGAATTGACGCATAGAAGGACGTCGGAGTTAACTTGATGAAACTTAGAAAAAATAAGAAGCCGATTGGTCTAGTGGTCAAGGCGTTTGCCCGGAAAGCAAAAGACCCGGGTTCGATTCCCGGCAGGGGTTATTCTTTCTAAGTTTCTGGTTTTTTTCAAAAACGAGACTAAACGCCCGCTTGCGCGGTCTTTTATTTAACCTGAATGTCGATGTCTTATGTTTGGGGATACATAGTTACGTTTTGTCGAATGTTTTTTAATATAATAATTAGATATGTATTTATATATTTTAAGTCGGTTATTGTATCAATGGTCTTTTTTATTTATCTGTACATATATATAAAAATAAATAAAAAAAAAAAAAAATATTGGATATTCCGGTATTTAGTGCAAATATTTTCTAGCAATTTCATTAATTTTAATTCTTAATGAGTGACAGTTTTTTATCTTTCACTTAAATCATTAATATCTATAAAGTTCTATTTCAATAGATAATTTTAATTATTGTCATGTTGATTAACATGTGATGTTAAAGGAAAACCAGAAAATGACGTGTAGATCGCGCTTTTCGGGCACTCAACCCTTGACTTTCTATTAATCGTTTAAAAAAAAAAACTATTATGTGAATGCCAAGCTTTTTTTGTTTAAAATTGTATTATCAGTGCTGATGGTGTTATTCAATGCGATTATCAAATTAGTCAATGCAATTTGACCATTATTTTGGCTCGATTTTACTCAATGTATGTGTGTAAATATGATCCCATCTAATTAGCCTAAGTTTGATGAAATTAGAATAATCTGTTATACTCATTCTATTGGAGTTTTTTTGGAGGATATTGGAATGAAGTTAATTTCCTTTGGGAGTTAATAGTTTAATTAATATTAATTAATTAATATTTAGGGGTGCAGGCAGCCTGAATTTTCTTATTTTTCAACTTATTTAGGTTTTTTTTGCAATCGATAGATAATTCTTTGGAGAATCATAATATGCAAAAAAATCCCATTGGGAGTTTTTTGATTTATTATTAAAAAATATTATAAGTTATAACTTTTAAATTGTTGCTATGTGCTGATTAATCATTTTGGTCCATTGCGCATCCCTACTCCAAATTTTCCCTCCATGCACATTAATCTCTATCATACTCCTGGTTTTTAAAGGTTAAATTAGAAAACAATAAATTTATGTTCAAGCACTTTTTTATCATAAATAAACATTTCGGAGTAACTTGGAGTAATCATAAAATTAATGCTGTCACTTTGTCAATGTATGGGATTTGTGGGTAGAGATGCGCAATGGACTAAAATGATTAATCAGCTCATAGCAATAATTTAAAAGTTATAATATTTTTTAATAAATTGAAAAACTATCAATGGGATTTTGCATATGATGATTCTTATAATAAAACGAAAAATAAAAAAGTTTGCACCCCTTAATCTTAATTAATTAATATTAATTAAACCATTTACTCCCAAAGAAAATTAACTTCACTCTAATATTCTCCAAAAAAAATTCCAATAGAATAAGTATAACAGCTTATTCTAATTCCATCAAACTTAGGCTAATTAAATGGGATCTGTGAATATTTATTACTATCTCATTCATGTTTTTCGACAAATTATAACCTATCTTAATTTTTTATCAACTGATGGCAATGTGTTTGATTTAATAATATTTTCAATTAAGTTTTGACTATTTTAATGTTGTATATGCTGTTGTTGATGTATTAATATAGTTGGAACAGCATGTTAACACCGAATACAACAACACAATAACAATGACACTTGACATTGATTTAATTGTTGCATTTGGTTAATGTTTTAATAATATGCTCCAATGGCACTTTTATTGAAAATATTTCATAAATAAATTAAATATTTTTCACATTATTGCCTCTGTGCCAGTGAGGCAAGATATTTGTCTATTATTTTCTTTACAGTTTACTCAATAGTATTTATAACCATTGAATTCCATATTAAATTAACTTAGCCACTATTTTAAATATATCGATTTATTGAATGTATCGAACGTATAACGTGTATGTGTATGTGAGCGAATGAAAATAAATGTGTCGACAGCGTCAGCCAATAGAATCACGAATAAAGCGGCGTCAAATGAAGTTAGCTATTAGTACCTTGTTCTTTTTAATATAGGAATATGTGTCTCGCCTTAGTGACCACCAAAGAAGACCGAAATGCACAAGTGCAAATGCAAAAACGACAGTTGCGTGTGCACAGTTGCTCAACAGGTAGAGCCAACGCTCAACAGATGTAACCGGTTTTGTAGTCTATAATTACAGTTTTATGGTATAGTCTGACGTTTCTCTTCCCTATACTATACTATACTATACCATGTTAACTTAACTGTTGACTACAAAACCGGCCCTATTTTATATATTTGATAATTCAATAATATATATATTTTATATGTATTATTAATATTAATTGATTAAAGTGTAGTGTATATTAAATTAACTTAAACTACTAAAACTTTGAAACAACTTTCGACGCGCGACTTCAAAATGATGAATCGATATAAATCGATATGTGTTGTGTGTATGTATGGGTAAGCCAACGTGAGCCAATGAAATGACGAATAAAGGTGTGACACGTGAAGTTAGCTATTAGTACCTTGTTCTTTTTATATAGGATAATGTGGTGTTTTCACACCCCGCTCGGCAAGTAAAAAGTAAACAAGAAGAAGAGAGCAATGTTGCCGGATCGCAATTCTGTCATGTCCTCTCGTTGCGAGAAAGACGAAAATTTCAAAATTTAACATTAAGTATCTTTAAAAATCAACGTCAGAAAAAATTTAAATTTTTTTATCGTATTTGTCTTGCCGAGCACTACAATTTGAAAATTTTTTAGTGAAAAACGAACTCGTTGAAAATAAAAATGTACGGTATATCAACTTATAGTCATATCCTCGCGTATAAAAGTTGTCAACTTTAACATTAATTATCTCAAAAAAACGACGTCATAAAAAATTGAAAAAGATTGAGAGTATAGATATTTATTTCATTTGAAAAATGAGCCAAAAAAAAAAAAAATTGAGTGACCATTTAATTATTCATAAGCAACCTTAAGCTTATGGAAAAAATGAAAAGATCTTCTTAGATATAATAATATATCAGGAGATCTCAGGATAACTTGATATCAAAACATATCGAGAGATAACTTAATATATCGATTATGGCGCTATCTTTGAAGAAGATATCATAATATATTTAGATATATCACAATATATATTTAGATATATCATAATATATTTAAATATATCATAAAATTAGAAAATTTTAATATATCATAATATATTCAGATGTATCATAATATATTTAGATATATCATAATATTTTTAGATAAATCATAATATATTTAGACATATCACGGGAAAATTTTAATAAAGAAAAAATACTCTTTAATTGTTTAAAACAATTTATTTTTATTATTTATATATTTATAACGATTTATTTGATTATTATTGACCGAAAAAGTGCACCATAAATACTCGACGTCACCAGGACTTGAACACGGTATCTCGATGTTGAAACTCCAGAGTCTCACTTACTTAACCATGGCAGAAACAATTAAAGACGACGAAAAAATGTTCTACTTAAATATACATTATAATCATGGCAATCCAAGAATTAACTGACACTTAGCCAATATATAAATTTTATTGGTTTCATATACCCCGGAATGTATTTTCATAATTTATGAAAAAAAATTTTACGGAGGCTATAAGAGCCGAAAAGGCTCAGCCGTAGTTCATAACTTCGGAACAAATTGTTTTAATGACTTAGGATTTGGCCTAAAAAAAGCGTCTCTGAAAATTCTATTGCCCCTAATAAAAAAAAGGCATTATCTATTCGGTCTTTTTTCATTTTCTCCAAAAAATGAAAAAAAAAAATTTTTTTTTTTTTTTTTCACGAAAAATACCCCGAGTGGAAATCTGTTCAGGCTAGCTTGATTTGCTCCCAATCCTGATCAATACTTGATCAATGTTGCCTTAACTCAGGAAACCTGATCAAGTTTTGATCAAGATTTGATCAAGATGCTTTATTAAGGACAACCTGCTCAAGATAAGATCAAGAAAACTTTAACTCGTCTGTGATAAGGCAGTCTTGTTCCAAACTTGATCAAGAAAACTTTAACTCTACTCGACTAAGGCCGTCTTGATCAAGATAGGATCAAGAAAACTGAAACTCGTCTGTGATAAGGCAGTCTTGTTCCAAACTTGATCATGTCGTATGTTCCCGAATAGTATGTTCCCATGTAGTATGTTCCCATGTTCCTATATAGTATGTTCCCATGTCGTATGTTCCTATGTTTTATGTTCCCATGTCTTATGTCCCATGTTCCCATGTTCCCATGTAGTATGTGTTATGTTCCCATGTTCCCATGTCGTATGTTCCTATGTTTTATGTCATAGGGGCAACAAAAAATAAATGATGTTTTAATTTTCATATTAATTAATTTTATTAATTATTATTTACTATTTTTATATAAAATATAATTCTCTCTCAGCATTTAAAAAAAAAATAGAATTTCGTCATTATATTTTTTCTTTTTTTATACAGGGAGTAACAAAATTCACATACGTGAGTTATACCATTGTATTCTTTGTAAAATTAAAAAAAATACGTATATTCATAGAATTGAGAAAAAAAAATTATTTAAGAAGTTATAAAAGCTTGCAAATAATAATCAAATCAATGTCAATATTTTCAATTGTTTATTTACGCGCGTTCCATTGCAATGTTTATTTATTCATTTTTAAATTACATTTAGGACTCTCATTTTTTTTGTAGATCCACGTTGACATTTTTTTATTAATAATTTATTACAGCTCAAATGAATGAAGAAAAAAAAAAATTTAATGAATTAATCTACAGTTAATCGTGACATAAACGTTATCAATTCATTTCTAAATAATAATTTTTTAGTCTTGATGTATTCACGAATGACGATCCTAAATTTAATACAGTTTGATTTGATAATGATTCGGAAAATGATTTGATCACGATTTTTTTATTTAAGCTGTAATAAATGTAAGATCGTGAGTAGATCGCGACTAAAAAATTTTTTCCTATGGAAAATAAATGAGACAAGTAAATATTAATTTTTTTTGTCACGGTCAATTGAAGATTTTCTTTTCAAAGAAACATCATTTTCCAAAAGGGAAAAATTTTTTAGTCGCGATCTACTCTTAATTTTACATTTATTACAGCTTAAATGAATGAAAAAAAAAAAAAAAAAATTCAATTAATTAATCTACATTTAATCGTGACATAGTCGTTATCAATTCGTTTCTGAACCATAATTTTTTAGTCTTGATGTATTCACGAATCACGATCTTAAATTTAATACAGTTTAAATTAGACGAGTAAATATTAGTTTTTTGGTCACGATTAATCAATGTTTTTCTGTTAATCTACTTGAAAATCGAAAGGAAATCGTAATTAAATCATTTTCCAGAAGGAAAAATTTTTTAGTCGTGATCTACTCATGATCTTACATCTACAGCTCAACATCTTACATCTCAGCTTGTATTACAGCTCAAATGAATGAAAAAAAAAAAAATTTAATGAATTAATCTACACTTAATCGTGACATAATCGTTATCAATTCATTTCTAAACAATAATTTTTTAGTCTCGATGTATTCACGAATCACGATCCTAAATTTAATACAGTTTGATTTGATAATGATTTCGTAAATGAATTGATCACGATTTATGACAGAGAAAGAATTAAATAAAACAATTGATCAGAATAAAAACTAGCTTTAAGCAAAAAAAAAAAAACAAAATCATTGTGAAAAATAAATTTAAAGAATTAATGGTTTCAGAAAAATTGATTTACACTACTATTAATTAATAAATAACACCATTAATTAATAATTACTAATAGTTATAAAGTCATCAACTTGTACAAGTATTTATTAGTATTCAATACAATTTTTTTTATTTATCAAATACAATTATTAAATCTAAAAAAAAAAAAATGTCTTAACATTTTTTTAGAAACAATAAACTTAAATTACAAGATATTTTTGTTTCCAATATTAGTTTTTAATAATTTTTTTTGGGTTTCTCAACTTGCGACAGTAGTTGGTGACGATATTTCTGTATTTCACGTCATCCAGACAATTTTCCGGGTCTACTGTATCCACAAAACCTATGTTGAAAAGACAATCAATAATTCAATAAGTAAATATCAAAAATTAATATAGTTAATAAATAAATTAGTCTCACGTTTGATATCCCTATAAATATAATGGAGAATATTATTTATTTAATTTTTTCTCTCTATTTGTCATCAATGTAAAGATATTTATCAAACGTAGTTTGAAATAAAATAAAATAAGTATAAAATAAATTAATAATAAATAGAGTTTAAAAATTTCATTATTTATCATCTGGTTTTATGGAAAAATAAAATACAAAATACAATGTAATTTTTGATTGTCTTTTCGACAAAGGTTTTGTGGATACAGTGGAGCCGGAAAATTGTCTGGATGACATAAAATACAGAAATATCGTCACCAACTACTGTCGCAAGTTGAGAAACCCAAAAAAAATTGAATAATCATCAGAGTTACATGAATTTCTTGTTGCTGCAGCTAATTTTTATAAAAACTATTATTAATGTTGATTAAAAAATTGTCCGAAGAAAAAATATTTGCTGTTATTATTGAAACTTTATTGTTATTATTGTATTTTTATTTGGATAAAAAATCTAAATTAAATATTATTGTTAGACAAAAAAAAGTTCTAAATTATTTTTTTATCAAATGGAATTTTCTATTTATTTTCTATTAAATGAAACAAATATTTGTTGTCATTATTATTAATATTATTTCAAACATAATGTCTTCATTGATTTCTTCATTGCACACACTTATGCTTTGCAAAAAATATTATCAATAATATTTTTTGTAATCAACAAAATTAATATTTACTTATCTCATTTATTTTTCAGAGGGAAAAATGTTTTAGTCGCGATCTACTCATGATCTTCCATTTATTACAGCTTAAATGAAATCGTGATCAATTCATTTACCAAATCATTATCAAATCAAACTGTATTAAATTTAGGATCGTGATTCGTGAATACATCGAGACTAAAAAATTATTGTTTAGAAATGAATTGATAACGATTATGTCACGATTAAGTGTAGATAAATTCATTAAATTTTTTTTTTTTCATTCATTTGAGCTGTAATAAATAATAAATAATAATAATTTGTTGTCATTATTATTAATATTATTTCAAACATAATGTCTTAATTTATTTCTTTATTACACACACTCATGCTTTGCAAAAAATATTATCAATAATAATTTTTGTAATCAATAGCAGGAGTGTTTAGTTAGTGTTCGAGTTAAAAATGTTGTTAAAAATGAATCTGCACCAAGGCTCATGTCTATATCATAATTTTAAAACGAAACGTATGATTTCGGAATCTTAAATATTATTATTTCGAACAGGGGATATTATGCCCCAATGCTCTAAATTTTTACCAGATATTGATAAACATTTTTTGAATTATCCCATGTAAAATACTTCGGAATTTCATAGTATAATAATGTTCTTGCAAAATCATCTATTTGACATAATTTAAAAAAAGCAGTTAATGTTGTTTCTGGTGCTGTCTGAGCTTTTGTTTCTATATTTTCATTTGAAAAATTAACGCGTTGTCCATTTTCGAGGTGAACATTCAAATGTTGGATATTTGGATATCGATCATGAATTTTAAATCCACAAATTCACCATATTGCTTCATTACTACTTATATACCGTCTAGATTGATATTCTTCAATTTCATCATTTTTATTTTCTATGGTAAAAATTGCTTGATCACTACCTTTATGTATATATTTTAAAATATATTTAACCGCAACGACCGAGCTGCATAATTTGACATTAACATGTGCTTCCATTATTTTAGAAATAAGTGGACAGTAAGGGACAATCCAACGATTATCGATATTTATTTTTTCATATTTGTATCGCACCACGTATCCAAATATACCACGATAATTTCACAAGGGTTGTAGGGCCTTATGTTTGATACAGGGCTATTAAAGGATGTGGAGGATAGGTTGTAAATTGAAATAATAGGATAACACTTTAAATAAATCCAAACACTGTGGCTTAAATTCTATTAATATATTCACTTTATTATTTCACTAAAATTATAATTAATTGTATTGTATATTGTGTATTGAGTTGACTCTAACAAGTGTTGTCATGGACAGACACTACTATTTTATATTGTAAGTATAAAGAAATCCCGTTGTACGCGAATCAATATTAAACGAGTGTTGAAGAGCAACTGATTTCTCAGTTTGTTGAAAATTGTTAAGTCCAAAAAATGGGTGTGTACTTAGTTAAAAAATTAGTTTTAATTGGTCAAAAATTAGTTCAAGAGAGGGTAAAAAACTAGGTGTAGGTGGTGGGATTTTTAGACATAAAATTGGGCCTTGTGTGGTCCAAAGGGTGACATAAAAAATACCATGTGTAAACAAAAAATATAGATTTTACGACCGGAAAGTCCAAGACGTTTTTATGAATTTAGTTTATTTTACAAAAGTTATAAATTTACTCTTTTATTGTCGATTTTACGATCATTCTGTGTATCGAAAATACGTTAGTGCAGTTGTTTGACAGATGTGAGATTTTCTCTAATTCTTGACAAATAATGTTTTAAGGGATATCCAGCACAAATCAAAAATACGGATAGAGTCTTGAAATTTTTTAAGTAGCTTAATGGAATAGTAATACACACGCTCAAATTTTATGATAATTTTCTTGTAGCTAATTACTAAGTAATTGATTAATAAAGTAGGCTACTTTTTCGGAGGTTATACATAGGTTCTTATGGAGAGCCCGGTTGAGTTTTTAGAAACCTGGTTAGCCATTTCACGAAAAATACGGCTAGCTTTATCAAAAACTAAGTATAGATAGAGGAAACAATAAGGAAACTTTTGATATAAAAATTAATAGGGCTTTGAGACCTTTTTATTTTACAATAAATAAAAATAAATTTTTGTCTTTGTCTAAATACTTAAGCGGAAGTGAGAAACAAGATTTTCTCCTTTTTTTTTTATCTCGTTCGCACTCATAGAAATATTATGTTTCTGAATGCCATCCGCAAGAGGTCTCTAGATATGCGCGGGTAACACCTTAAAAAAATATGTTCTAATAGTACCAAAGAGAAACTTGAGTTTATGGTTTTATTTGTTACGTGATTTTTACTCAAAAATCTATGCATGAGTTGACCATGTGTGGGAATATTCGAGTTTGTAAAAAGCTATTAAAAGTACATAAATTAAATCGTTGTTTAAAATATTTTAGAAAAAATATAAACCAAAATTGTTAGTCATATGTTATTTGAAATTGTATGATCTCGTGATCTAGCCATAAAAAACAGAGTAATGTTTAAAACTTATCAACTTATTGTATTTTGTTTAAAAAATAAAAGGAATAAAAATCTGGTCAGTCTGGGACTGACAGACATGTGGTTCGACCCGGAACAATATTTATTATGAATTTTAGCATTAATAGTAGTCTAAAAACCACCATTTACTACACTTCTTTTTCTATACAAAGGATATCCATTTCTATCCGATCTTGTAGCATCAATTAAAGCACGGGGATAATTATATGAACATTTACCGTTTTTCATACATGGTGAAAAAGGATTCAATGGTCCACATGGTCCATGTATCATATTTTTTTAAATTATTTCGTGTAAAAGTGGATCTTGTTCTGGATCTGGTAGCTCAGCAGAAATAATATCATCAATTTGGTTTGCATGAATTTTATTTTTAACCATACTAAAATATGAGCGTGGGGTAAACCTCTTTTTTGCCATTCTATTGAGTAAACCCAAGATATAACATCACCGAAAATTTTATGTATTGTTATCAGATTAATTAATTTTCTCAATTTACATTTAAATACTCTAGCTATCAAGTCATGACGATCGCTCGGTTGCTGATGAGGTAACAATAAATTTTTAATTTCATCCCATCGATTATTACATGTGAATGTAATAAATAAACATGGTTTTCCATTATGTTTTACATAACAAAGAGCGTCTTGTATATATTCATGCATATGCCTTGGACTACCGATGAAACTTGCTGGTAAAATAAATGTTTGCCCTATATTATTTACATTTTCATCATTTTCGAATGCATTTTTTAAATGAATGTATTGTTCTACTTTAAGAGTTTTTCGATTACATCGAATATAACGTAAACGTTCACTTTCAATTTTCGCATACATATCAACGAGAAACTGATTTAACAATTGCTTATAACATAATAAATAATTTTTTGGATTATTACGTATCATAAGTTTTTGTGCATAAAAATCCATTGCTGAAACTTTTTTTATTTGTAGTTAATCCAGTATTAGGGTTTATTTGCTTCAACTCAAAATGATATCCATCTTCTCCTTGCCAAAAGATTAGTGGATATTGTAGAGCATCATATGACTTATGAGTTTCTTGAACGATTACGAATTCGTTACTACGTTTTTGTAATATAATATCACGTTTTATAAATTCATTTCCATTGATTATTGCAGCTACTTCTTAAACAACAGGTAAATTGAAACGTCGTTCATGTTCATTTGAAGGGATTTTATCAGCTCGGAGAACTATTTTGCATTCATCTGTTGGCATATTTTCTAATGAGATTTTGAATAATTTCATCAATAAATTATGTTTATGCAAATAGTTTTGTAAAGAATCGATAATTTCTTGTTGTACATTTGGGACAATTGAGCACCTACGTTCTGACTCTATCTGATCATCACCAATAAAATATATTTGTAAAAAAGCAGATTCATCGCCATCATAAGGAACAAGGGACCCTATTCTATGATAAATTTGTCCTTGAATTTTGAAGGTAGTTTGATAACCTGACTCTTTTTTCCTGTTTGCACCAAATGAAGTCATGTTAAAACATGAATTATATTTTCTTATATTATCTAAAAAATGCTTCGAATGATCTGTTAAACCAGATAAATAAGTGAATAAAGGCTCTTCAGGCTCACTTATAAAAAAGACAATTTTATTTTTCCGTTTGCACAACACATACTATCAGACACATACTATTCATCTTTAAATCTCAAAGCATGGCAATGTTTACATTCAACATCCATATTACCAGTAGAAATACGACAATCATCATCATATATATCGCTATAAGTATAGTAAAATGCTTTCATGTCCAGAATTATTTTAGATTTTTTCTGTTGTGTATTATGAGGTTCTTCAAATTTTTTCAATCTTTTTGCCAACAAAGATTTTCGTCCAATATTTTTTTTCCTTTTAGGCATAATAAGAATATTATTTGTATGCTACTGATAGTTTTGTTCAAATTAAATTCATTGATACGGTTAGTTTGTTGCTATTGAACTTTCGTAAACTTGTATGAGTTTTAATATAGGTTAATCTTATTGACAGCTTATACTTTTTAAAATCGATCGTTTTTTATTTTATATTGTATACATATCTAAAGTGTGCTGTATACTTGAAAAAAATGCAAATTATTATTTTTTCTATGCCATGACACATTTATCTGAAATTCCCAAATAAAATATCATATCTTCCAATAAACCATAAAAAAAAATATCGTATCTGTTAATAGACCAGAAAAAAAAAACAAATTATATATTATCAAATTGAAAAAACCCTGAGGATGATGAGAAAATTAGTTTTCATATCCTGGTGATCACAAATCTTATTCATGGTTATTTTTTTGTCATCTACATGATCATACAACCAAACAGCATATATATATGTTAAATTTTGAATCAATGCAAAAATGCAAATAATAATTATTTTTTCTATACCATAAAGCAATAATCAAAAATTCATGAATAAAATATCATATCTTCCAATAGACCAGAAAAAATATATCATCTTTAAGTAAACCAAAAAAAAAAATAGATGATATATTATCAAATTGAGAAAATCCTGAAGGTGATGGAAAAATAAGTTTTTGACTCCTGGTGATCGCAAAAAGTCGCCAGGGTAATTTTTTTTGTCATCTGAACAATCAGATAGCCAAACTGAATAACTATGTTAAATTTCAAGTAAATCGGACGTGTAGGTTGCATAAAACTGCGTTTCCAAGAAATTGGTCCTTTTTTTATTGTATAGATTAAATTAAACGACTATTTTTTAGGTTTAAAAATCAATTGATCACGTTAATGTCATAATCAACAAGAAAATATTAATTGAAAATGCATTGATTATATTTTTTTTAAATAAGCTGTAATGAATTTGAAATCGTGAGTAAATAAATGGTGGCGAAAAAATTGTTTGTTTAAAAAGAAAATCTTCAATTGACCGTGAATGAAAAAATTAATATTTACTTATCTCATTTTTTTTTAAGAATGAAAAATTTTTTAGTCGCGATCTACTCATGATCTTCCATTTATTACAGCTTAAATAAAATCGTGATCAATTCATTTACCAAATCATTATCAAATCAAACTGTATTAAATTTAGGACCGTGATTCGTGTACATACATCGAGACTAAAAAATTATAGTTTAGAAATGAATTTATAACTATTTTAGAAGTTGATATGGACTATCCAATCGAATTGCATGATAAGCATAAAGATCTGCCATTAGCTCCAATACATGATAAGCCACCATTGCCAACTTCAAAATGTAAAAAATTACTAACAACATTGTCACCAAAAAAAAAATATATTATTCACTATAGAAATTTGCAATTATACACCAGTCTAGGATTAAAAATTACAAATTTGTATAGAGTATTAAAATTCCGCCAAAAAGACTGGCTCAAAAAATATATCGATTTAAATACAGAATTGCGTAAAAAAGCAACAAATAAATTTTCAAAGAATTTCTATAAATTTTTTAATAATAGTGTATTTGGTAAATTAATGGAAGATGCTAGAAAGCATCGCGATGTACGAATCGTGACAAAATTTTTCAGCATCTTACATAATTGGCGATTTAGCAATAATTGAAATGCGTAAACTGAAAATTATATTAAATAAACCCATATATTTAGGCTTTAGTATATTAGATATTTCAAAAACATACATGTATGATTTTTATTATAATTATTTACGCAAAAATTTTTCTAGTTTTGTCACTTTATATTATATGGATACAGATAGTTTTATTTTAGGTGTAAGACGTTATAATATTTATGAATATATGAAAAGAGATTGGAAAAAATTCGATACATCTGAGTATTCTCCTGCAAACCCTTGGGGCATTGGGCAGCATAATAAAAAAGTAGTTGGCTTGATGAAAGATGAAACAAATGAGGATATTTTATTAGAATTTATTGGTTTGCGAGCTAAAATGTATGCATATCGAGTTCAGCGAGATAAAAAGTCATATGGCTCACGCGCAAAAGGTGTAAAAGGTTCTGCTCTACGAACAATAACTTTCGATGATTATAAAAATTGTCTTTTGAATAATGTCAATATTGATCGTATTCAACGGACGATACAATCGAAAAAACATGAAGTTAAAACCATAGAAATGCGAAAATTAGCTTTAAGTGCTGGTGATGATAAGTGACAACTTATTGAAGGCTCAACTGATACTCTACCGTGGGGTTACAAAGAAGTATTTGTTGATGAGCCATTGGAAATTGAATAAAAATGTTTACATTTATGTTTTTTAAATTTAGCAAAAGAGGGTGCTTGAGTAGCATAAATAAAACCTCATACTCAAGCAAGAGTAAAAGTCGCTATAATGTAAATATATACTTATATTACAGGGGTATGTTACTAGGGTATTATACTGTATTTTTTTTTTTTTTAATAAAATGACAAATGTTTGTTGTGCATAAAAATACAAAAAAGTTATATAGATGGATATCATGTCGAAAAATAAATAAACAATTAAGTAAAAATTAAATAAACAAATACGCGAATGAATAAAAATTTAAGCTAGTATTATCTAGGGTTTATCTGGTAACTTGTAAATACACTTGTATGCAATAGTGTAAACACTGCTTTAATGGTAATATGTTTTAACTGTATATATGAATAATTAAATAAATAAATATAAAAATGTAGAAATCATAATAATTTTAATAAATATTAATGTAAATGTCTGCTATGTATAATACTAGTGTATTATACTACAATTCAAAAATAATATTATTACCACAGCCTGTAAAATGTATTATGTTTCAAAAAATGTGTAAATAAATAAAGTGAATAATTTCAAAATGCATTGTTTTTTATTTTATAAGTCTGCTTTATTTATCCATTGATTATGAGTATTATCGAAACCCAAGAATTTTACAAATAATTTATTACCACGTTTTTTTATTACTTTTTCAATCAAATAAATATTTGGATGTTTGACTGAATGTAATTCTTCCTCATAAAAACATCCTTGTATAGGGTTTTTTTGATAATCTTTTAACATGTATGTTACTGGATTGGTATTGTTGATTTTTACAATTTTAAATATTTCATTAGTATAATTTGGTATATATCCTTTTTCAAAAACATGCTTATATTTTGATATTCGAACAAAGTCATTTATTTTAAATTTTGCAATATGTTGGTAGTCGGCATATAAACTATCATAACGTTGTTTTAACTTGCCAGCATGATTTGGAGTCACGTCAGCAGGCTTCATGCCAATTATTCGATGTTTTCTCTTGTTATATTCCTGTAGAAGAGATGGTAGTATTTTTTCCCACTTGTATGTGCCTTGAAAACTAAATTTCATCCACATTATACGTTTTAATGTGCGATTAAAACGCTTACAAATGGATGCTTTCAAGTGTGTGAATGTAGAATACATGTGTATTTTATATTTTTCCAACAATTCATTGAATTTTGAATTTTTCATCATCTACATGCAAATTTTTTGGAATGCGGCCAAGTTTTAAGATGCTTTCAAATACTTTTGTAACTTCGATTGCACTTTTATTTTTCACAGCTACAGCCCATGCAAATTTTGAAAAGTTGTCAATTACAGTCAATATGTATTTATAGCCATTATTTTCAGCAGCATATGGAATCATTTCCACAAGATCAGCTTGCCAGGTCTCATCAATGTCACGAATGTCAACATGTCTTCTTGAAAAATTTTTTCGCGCAGGCGCATGAAGCTCTTTAACAATATCCCATTTATACTTTGCCATGTTACATCAACTGATGATATGCAACAACTAATTATTAATATGCAATTTTCTTAATATATGAAACCAGCTTCTCGCAATTCCTCAATAATCGATATGATTTCATTATTGTGGCTGGAGTTTCCAGCTGCTCGTGAGGCAATCAGTAATCGCAAGCGTTCGACAAGCTCTTCAGGATCATTCCACCATACATAATCTAGTTGTGGAATATTTCTTGTGCTTTGGAGACTCATAGTTGTAGGCAAAAGACCAGCACCATGATGCTCAGTAATATGTGGTGAAATATACTTTATAAATTTTGATGAAGCTGGATTTCTGATAGATCCAAGTGGTTCATAACGTTTTAGATGACCATTTGTATTTATGATAATATTAGCATAATTTTTTTTATCAATATCTGTCACTTGATTTTTATTCGGACTTTTCATGAATAATAATTCCATTATTCCTGGTGTCATTTCATAGAAATTGTTATCAATATATACACAATTGTCTTTAAAAGAAACTTCAGCAGAACCAATTTCATAATAGGACCTGAATTTTCTCACTCCAAAATCTTTATCCCATGCTATTGTATCGATGGTGTTAAGATAATGATTCACCAAGCTATCATCATCATTGATACTTGTAATATTATTTTTTTCTATGACTTTTTTTGCACTATTTTCTTCTTCTTCCACATTTATCAAAGTATCATCGGAAATTTTGCTATTTTCATCAATTTTGTTATCTTCATTTTCCTCATCAAAATTGAAATCTTTTGATGCCTCAATGTTTTTTGAATTTGAAACTTTATCACTAATCGATGACTGCTCTAAAGTATCTTGATTATGTTTTAATAATTTATGTTTTTGTTGTATTACTTTTCGAACTTTTTCTAATTCACTTAAAATATTAGATTCTTCCACAAGGTTTTCTCTAGTCAGAGGCATCTTGCACTCTTGGTGTCGTGAACTGATCTGCTTACTATTTTGCCCTCACGAGTATGATACATTATTTGTTTTATGCATCAATGCTAATAAATGTATCAAAATTTTTTCTGTATCGTCCAGCATTTATTTCACTATCTTTATCAATAACAATAAACCCATAATTATCTTTCCAGCATTTCAAGCACATGGTTTTAAATTTTTCGAATGTCATGTCTGTGTTTACATGATCATTATATATATGCCGCAAGTTCATCTCATCTTGTTTAAATAAAATGAGGAAATTTACATTATCACGAATCAAATGTTTTGGTATACGAGCGTATGACTGGTTTATATAAAAACTGTCAACATTTTTATGCCTTCCTTGACAAAAATATGCTCGAATATTATTTTGTTTTTCCATTGCAACGTCATCAAAAATAAATATGGAATTTGGCTTCGCCTCATCAACTGGTACAACTTGCTCATTGTCAGAAAATGGATAGTAATTAATCCCATCCAATGTTTCCAAGAGTTTTTCGAGATATTGATATTTAGGTTGATTTAATGACTTTGAGTAAATATATATGTTTTCAAAGCGCAAACCATTTCCATCGATCAACAAACTCAGGAGATAATTAGTTTTTCCTGTATTTGATGGTCCGCAAATAATTGATCTTATTGTATTTGGCAATAAATCACCATGACGTTTTATAGTATTCACCCCAGCACCACTTTTTGATGTAATTATATCGAAATTTATGATTGACAATTTTTTTGCTTGTGCCTTGAACTCCATCATGACTCATACTAAACGAAATCAAACTGTAGAGAACCATTTATATCTGCCATCGTTCGGTATCATTTAAGCCATGGCTAAATGCACATCAAAAAACGTCAAAAAAACTGGCAACTTTGAGTTTAAAAATAAAAAAATTAAAAAAAATAAAAATCCTAAGAAAAAAAAGAAAAACCATACAGCTGGTGATGGATTATTAAATAAAATTATAAATAAATTGCCAGTTGAACTTCATATTCCTGGATATTCATTCGCTGGACCTGGGACAAAATTGGAAAAACGTCTGGCTCGTGGTGATCAAGGCATCAATCCTCTCGATAAATTTTGTAAAGATCATGATATTGCGTACGCAGCAAGTCCTAATGATATGCATGCAGGGAATATGGCAGACAAAATACTTGCTAAAAAAGCATCATCAAGAGTTTTTGCAAAAGATTCAAGTATTGGGGAACGTGCAGCAGCTGCCCTCGTTGCTGGCACCATGAAAATAAAATCTAAACTTGGTATGGGCATGAAAAATTCAAAAACTCCGAAAGCCAGTATTAAAAAAAAAGAAAAAAAAAAAGAAAAATGGAAGAAAATAAAAAATTGCCATTGAAAAAAATTATTCAGGCAGCTAAAAATGCAATGCATTATGTAAATGATAATTAGATGAATATTAAATCAGCATTACAAGCAGCAAAAGTTGAGATGAAGAAGTCTGGGGGAAAATCAAATATACAAGTACCACGAATTATACCAATACCAAGTAAGATAGGTGGCGCTCTACCATTATTGATTCCAATTTTGACAGCACTCAGCGCCATCGGTGGAATAGTTGGCGGCGCTTCCGGCGTTGTAAAAACAATAAATGATGCAAATTCCGCCAAAAAACAATTGGAAGAAAGCAAAAGACATAACAAAGCTATTAAATCAATAGCACTCGGTAAAGGTCTATATATGAGACCATATAAAAATGGGACAGGATTTTTTCTGTCTCCAAAAAACTTGTAGAGATGCTGCCACGTCGAGCGTTGACTGATTGGGATCTGGTGAAATTTTCAGAGCAATTGAAAATAAAAAATTTTCGTGGGGTTTTTATGAGAAATAATCTACCAACAAAATCTTTGCATCGAGAAACTGGTATAATAAATCTCAATGATGATAAAAATCCTGGTACACATTGGACTGCATATAAAAAAGTTAATAAAAATCTTGCGATTTATTTTGACGGCTTTAGAAATCTCCAGCCCCCGACAGAGCTCGTTGAATATTTAAATGTTGGCAGCATCAAATATAACTATAAACGCTTTCAAAATTGGAATACATGGAATTGTGGTCATTTGTGTCTTCAGTTCTTAGCAGACTGCCTAGAAAAGGCATAATTTTCATTAATTATAATCAGTCTTTATAGTAACAGTGAGCATGCATGACGCATTCACACTTACTTTATCTGGCAACTCATCAGTTCTAGAAGCTTCATATTTTCCAAGGATTGAATTATCACCACAAAAGAATTACTCGCTTGGCCTAGAGACTTTTTTAACATTTAACACGATACCAAATATTACATCAGAAAATAACAAAATATATTTTTCAACGTCTGACGATTGGATTGAGATACCTGAAGGAAGTTATGAGATTGATGCTCTTGCTGAATTTTTGAAACCATACTCTATTCAGCTTTGGGGCAATACAAATACATTACACAGTCATATACAAAGTGCAAAAGACATTGATTTTCGATCATCTGATACAATTGCAAAACTGTTGGGATTTACTCCACGTATCTTGGAGTCAAATATTGTGCACGTATCCGATTTGCCAATAAACATTATAAAAGTGAATTCAATAAAAATTGAGTGCAATATTACCACTGGTGCTTTCATTAATAATAAAAAAGTTCA
The DNA here is from genome assembly GCF_014905175.1 of Aphidius gifuensis. Lineage (NCBI taxonomy): Eukaryota > Metazoa > Arthropoda > Insecta > Hymenoptera > Braconidae > Aphidius > Aphidius gifuensis. Next base: position 19,410,923 of record NC_057789.1, on the reverse strand, counting down.
TACAATCCACGAGTTTTTTCCAACTGTGCCACCAGGCTATAAAATTATTGAAGTTTCATCAAATATTATCTATTTGCCAGTATCAGTAAGAACAATTGATCACGTGCAAATAAAAATTGTTGATCAAGACGGTGATCTGGTTGACTTCCGTGGTGAGACAATTACTGTAAGATTACACATTAAATCACGTTAATGGGCATCGTCTATAATCGAAAAGTTGGCTCATCATATAAAAGGATTCAATGCAATCCACCACCAATCAGTTGTCATCGAGCATTGAAAACATTAACACCACAGAGTGTCCAGTTTCTGAAAAGTCTCGGCCTTCAAGTGGTGAAAAAAAAGAAAGCTATTGGAGTTGGGTCTGGGTAAAAGTATCTTGTTTGAATTGTGTGTGCTGTCCAAAATGGCGGAGGCTATGCTGAGTATTAACACACAAATTGAATTTGATTCATCAATATCTCACTATGAGATCCATGCACATCAGCCCTATGGTTCAACAACATTTGGAAACAGTGATGAAATTAGAATCAACATACAAAATCAGGATATTTTTATTTCGCCATGCAAAAGTTCATTACACATTTCCGGAAGATTAGTGACCGAAAAAAATGATGGTAGTGTGGCAGCGGCTTTGACTACTAAAATTGTTAATAATGGTATACTTCATCTTTTCGATGAAATAAGATATGAAATGAATGGTGTTGAGATTGATAGGAGTAAAAATACTGGCATGACAAGCACTTTAAAAAATTATCTGTCAGTAAATCCAGAATCAAATTTAGAGAATGCTGGTTGGCTTGGTACTAGCGATGATATATCATTAACTAACACTGATGGATACTTTGATGTTTGTATACCATTACAAATGTTTCTTGGCTTTGCTGAAGACTATAGAAAGATTATTGTCAATGCTAAGCATGAATTAATATTAATTCGCTCAAGAAGTGATATGAATGCATGTATTGGAATTGGTGGGGCAGAAGAAAAAGATTTGAAATTTTAAATAAGCAAGATTGAATGGCTAGTGCCAAATGTTAAATTATCTGATAAGAAAAAAATTGATATGATGAAATTTATTCAACGAGATCCACCAATTTCAATGAGTTTTCGAGCATGGTGTCTTTTTGAATGGCCAATTTTACCTCCAACTAATAAGCATGTATGGTCAATACAAACAAGTACGCAGCTAGAAAAGCCTGGATTTATTATTCTAGCTTTTCAGTGAAATAAAAAGAATAAATGGAATGAGAACTTTGCTTATTTTGAGCATTGCAATATTCGAGATGTCAAGCTTTTTCTCAATTCAGTGTCATATCCATATGCTAATTTGAACCTTGATATTGGAAAAAATCAATTTTCAATTTTATATGAAATGTTTAAGGACTTTGGTGAAACATTTTATGAAAAAGAAATAAATTATGCAATATCAAAAAAATTATTTTTGGAAAAATCACCATTAATTGTCATCGATTGCAGCAGACAAAATGAAATGATAAAATATGGACCAGTTGATGTTCGACTGGAATTTGAATCCAAGGAAAACTTTCCTCCAGCAACGAGTGCTTATTGTTTGATTCTACATGATCGTATTATAGAGTATAAGCCTATCAGTGCAAGTATTCAGAAATTAACATAATATAAAGGAAAAAAAAAAAAATTGATGTAAAACTATAATTGAATGAAAAAATAAAAAAAAAATGAGACACAATTTGTTGTATTTAATATATATATTTATTAACATTATTTATACATTTACTCCTTAATTAAGCATTTCAATGTTGTTTTGTTTTTGTTTCTCGAATCCAAAATGGTTTGATCCATGTCTGACGAATCTAAGTTCTCCAGAGAGAGCATCTTTAAGTAACTCTGGTAAAATTGTTGAATTCTGTGTGATGAAATTGCTAAGTCTTTTTGGTAGAAATACTGAAATTTTGCGCTCCAATTCCAATATGATAGAATCTCCATATGGTGTTCGAACTTGTCTTACATTTGTCACACGATATAAGTAATCAAATTCAATCTTTTTGATTGGGATAGTAGCAGGATATGGTGTTACTCCAATAGTGTTTATTTCTGCATATAATTTGTCCATGTTGCCTGTTGAAAATGAAACAAAATTAGAATCATTGCAAGAATAATAATACGACAATACATAAATACATAAATGAGAGGTTACATGAATAAAATGTTTAATCGTATGAATAATATAATATATGTATAAAATATTTACCAATTTTATTTTTACTGTCTTGGAGATGCTAGCTCAGAAGGTTCGATGAGATCTGTGGCTCTACAGCTCTGGGCAGCAGCTTTTAAAGGAAAATCGATCCCCCACTTTCAACTATCCCCACTTTAAATGTTTCTTAGGTTAGGTTAGGCTTATATTTTTTTTTGTGAGCCACTTTTCTAAAAATTTTGGCTGTTAGAGGCTGAATAATCATCCAAGATTATTATTTGGCTGATTCATTATTTGTAATGAGTCATGTGTTTCGTTGAAAAAGTTTTGGACGATTGTAAGTTGATATTTATACATGATAATAATAAAACTTATTTACTATTTGCAGCTGTCCAACTCCTCAAACATGTCTGAGCATGTTTAAACTTGCCTGAACATGTTTAAACATGTTTAAACTTGGTTTTAAGGAATTCTAATGCTAACCTTATTTTATAATTTAAATATTAAATAAGAAATAAATATACATTCCAACACAATTTTTTCATCGTTTTGAATTTTCATTTATTTATTAATTTTTTTACATGATCATTTTAGTAGAAGATTGCTCTGCAGCACATTTCTCACAGTCTTTTATTAGTGAATAAAAAAAACATCCAGCTATATCACCATCTCCAGAATCAATTAAATGCTTGGTACATCTGCGCAATCCTGAAACGTGAGGATTTTGTTTCTGGTTGTCAGACAGCTTATCCCAGACTTTATCTATTTCATGAGCAGAAAACTTGATGATTGCCATTGTTGGAATCAGCGCAATATCTTTAGCAGACATATCTGTCAAATTTTCGACAATACTATAGAACATGATAGACTTGCGAAGAGATGGTCGAAATGTAAAGGCTCTAGCAAACCAATATTTGTATCGATTTACATTTTCAGCAGCACAAATATAATTTATGCATTCTGTATGACAATTCATATGCCTCAATGTTGGTAGATTATATAATTTTTCATCTGGTGGACAATCAAGATCATCAAGGTTGATGATTGTTGCAGTCTGTGATTTCAAAATTTCTGATAGCCATTTTTTTTTCTCAGCACCTTTTACATAGATATATTCCGAATCACCACCTAGTTTTTCATTAATTATATTTGATACTTCACGATAGTCAACATCCCCAGCACTCCATGAAATTCCATGCACATTAGTCACAGTTTTTTCAATAGTCTTCCAATACTCATTCGTTAAAGTTTCTTTTCCACATGGTGCAGCAAAAATGATAGTTTCACTTGCTAGCTTCGAGTTTGCATTACTAATTGCAAGTTCTTTGATAATAAAAATTGAATCATTGAATCCTTGAAAATCAACAAAAATGGCCATTTTAATTTTTTTAACTGCGATCTCGACTGTCGAGTTCGTTTTTTACAACTGGCAAAATATATATGGTTCTGAGTAATGCCTGATGCTAGCTCCCCCACTACCATTTTTTAAAATCAACCTTCCCCTTCTATAAAATTTTCTTATTATCTAATTTTTCGACTACATCGGAAATTCGTTTGTACATAGTTTCCAGTGTGCTAACTCTAGATTCTATGAGTTGAAAAAAATTTTTGCTCTGATAAATTGAATCTGCATCAACATTTATAGAATGTTCATTTTTATGATCGTGAAAAGCTGATTCGAGTCCGCCAATCATAATGCTATTATTTTCACAACTATCTTTCAATGATGCAGTCTGATGATATATCACTCGCGTTTCTTCTTGAATCATTTCGCGAACAATTTTAACTGACGCAGCATCGTTTGCATTTAGCGGATCTCCGACATTACACAAACGTTTATGGTTTATATCATATTGTTTATCCTTTGTTAGCTTAAAGCCCTCACCCGTCGGACCTCGAACACCAACACTATTTATTGTATTACTTTTAACTATACTTTTTGGCAGTTGACGACCGAAAACATCTACAGTCATCTTGCCTGAATGACAAAATCTCTACTGTGAGAAAAACAAAATTTCAAGTCTATTTAACCATTTTGAATCAAAATAATAATTGAGTTTTTTAATTTAAATCATATTCAAAATGGCCGATATTTCAAACATGTAGATATAGTAACTTACCACATTATCGATAAACAAAATGGCTGACATATAGAATCAAATTCAAATATATTGATATACCAACTCCCTACGTTACCGATATACAAAATGGCCGACTTTTGAATATATAGATATACCAACTCTCCACGTTACCGATATACAAAATGGCTGACATACTAACATAGAGGGGGAATTTAATCGGAGCCTGGTGGGGGTTTAATTGGGCCGGAGTGGGGGTTTGATATCAAACTGTCCCAGGATCCGCCTTGCTCCACTACTTTCCTTGTAATGAAATATTTTTATTAGAATTTATTTGATTTATATTTTTAAGAGCTGTGATTTTAATTAAATTAACTTCGGCCCCAGTGTCAAGCATTGAATTACAAATACCTTTTAAATTTTTAGTATATAAAGATATAGAAGGAATCATGGTTGATTTGGTTAAATTTATTTTAGCAATTAATTTGATTTCTGTGCCTGTTGGTTCAATTGTGTTCGAGTGTGACTGGGTGTTAGCCGTTGTGGTGAATCTCCACTCTGATTCACTGGCTTCGCATCGTTTTTTGAGAATTCAGACTCGATTCTAGCTCTAATTTCCTTATACATGTTACATCTAGATATATCATGTCCCCATCTTTTACAAATTTCACATTGACCACTGTATGTTTTTGTAAATTGAGAATTATTATTATTATAATTACGATTATTATTTAATTGTGGACGATCATTAGAATTTCTTTGATAATACCCGGTTGTTTGATTCTGATAGTTATTACGTTGATATGAATTATTATTTTCACGAATATTATTATTGGCATTTCTGTTAGAATAATATCCCTGTGTTGGTGGAGTTTTATTTTGTTCCCCATTAGAAGTACTTGGTTTGTCATTTAACTGAATAGACTCGTTATTATTAGTATTATTATTATTATGAACAAATGGTTTATAATGATAATTATTATTATATGGTTTATTAGTTACTTCATTATTATTTTTCTGACCAATGGTAGTAACAACATTAATATCGTTAGGACGTCTGAGTTTAATTGTTTCTACATGGTCATTATATAATTTCTTACTAGCGTTCCAGACATCTAAAAATTTTGCACATTTAATTTGTTTACATTCCAATACCATACGTACATCGCGAATTAATCCTCTAATAAATTGTCTAATAGCTTTCTCTTATATTTTGTCATTATTCATCCGCCCAAATCCGTCATTATCTCCCTCATTACAATCAATTAAATCACTATATAATTTGTAAACTCGATTACCATATTCATCAATATTTTCATGATTTCTCATAACGGTTTTAGATAATTCATTCCAAATAGTATCAAACGAACGTCCAGTATAAGTTATTGTACGTAATAATTTATTTAAATCTTCAATAGATGTAATATTTTTATTACTTATTAAATAAGCTTTTGGCCCAACGATTTTATTTTTCAAAGACAACACAAATCCCTGTTTAAATATTGGATTTAATAATGCTAAAGCATCATGACAACTTTTAATGAAACCGCGAATAGAGTTAGTGTGTCCGTCGTAATTAGGAACTAGACTGAGAGCATCTCTAATATTTAAATTTGTATGGCTCAATATTTCAATATCCGGTGATGGACTTCTACGTGTTTTTACGTGTGTAGTTGACTCATTATGTTGCAAAAAAAATTGGTTTCCTTGTGGACTGACACAAGTACGTGTTAGATTTGAATTTAAAATATTTGGTTTAGTATCTGTGTGTTGCGTGGCCTGATTATTTAAATCTTGTGTAAGAGAATCAATGCGTCGATGACATGTTTGTATGATTGATTGTTGATCGTTAATTTGGTCAATAAAAATTTTTTCCCTTTTAATTCTTTCCAAATTTTGATTTAATTCATAATCCGATTTTTCTTTAACTACCTGATATTGATAACGGTTATACTGTTCACGTAAATCATTTAACTCTTCATGTACAAGAGTACTGGCTTCTTCAAGTACGAATTTCATCTTTAAGTTCTTTTTCTAATTTAGAATTTTTGATTTTCAATTGATCAATAACTTTAGTAACTGTTCTACCACATTTTTTTAATTTATTTATATCTTTAAAAAATGTTTCATATAAAGGTTTTGGGTTTTCTGTAGGTTCTTCTTCGTTAGTGTATTGTACTAAAGGAGTTTGATTTTTAGAAGAATATTCCATCAAATTAGCTTCTAAAATAGATATTTGCAAAGATAAATTGTCATCGTCTAGTTGTCTTAACAAGTTCTGTAAATTAGAGAAGTCTATTTCCTCGTAACTATGAGAACTCCCGGAGGTCTCATCAATATCAATTAATGACATTTTAAATAATTTTAAAAACAATTTTAATGAGTTTATATGACTCTCGTAAAAAAAAAATTTAATAATATAAATTCGAAATATAAAAATGTAAAATATTAATGACAATAAAGCACTTATTATTTTCCCATCACGAATTATTAATTAATTTTTCAACACATTTTACTTCATATCCCACTTCTGACACCAATTTTGTTACGAAACAGGTTTATTTTTATTAATATGAAATAATTTAATTGAACTTACGGAAACAAAACTAAAAAATTAAATTATGAATGTTATTTTAAATAAACAAGTCAGTAAACAAATGTTTGATTTTACTTAATTTTGTTATTCCCTACTGGGTAACAGGATTTAGGAGAGGAAAATGTTTTAGAATTTATAAAAATACCTTGATGTTGAATTTGTGTAAATCCAGTATGTATGAGGCGTGTCAATGTGGATGATCGACCTGTAGATGTTGTAGTAATCTGAACTTAACACAACGATATTTCGATAATTCAATGATAATGGAATTTTAGTTTAGTGATTGGTTTTAAAATAATTAACACAATTTTTATTTAATGTTGATAATTAAATAAATGATTAAAAAGTATACGTTGAGATTAAAAACAAGAGTGAGTGTTGTGACATTGTTACAGTTTTTTATAATCTTGATTTTGTAAATAACTTGTGGTAGGAATATTGCTTTGACCAATCCCAAAACATTGTTCCCATGATAGTCAGCAAATTCTTTTATATGAAATCTTACAGAATTATATTTTATTTAACTAATTTTTAGAATTAAAAATAAATAAATCTACGAAAAAATATTCCCGTTGACTGTTGTTGCTATATGATCTTAAATGTTGGTATAAATGATTGTGTTACATCCGGTGAATTTAATTCTAATATTGTAGACTATGCAAATACGTCACACCATGTTCTAAATTATTTTTTTCTCTAGAACCAGAAAAAAATATCAAAATTCATTTTAAAATCATGTTTTTGAAAAAGTTTGACTCACGTGCTCTTGAGAATTACGTCAGCTGTCACCAGCCAAAAAAACAGAATTTCAAATCTTTAAACTTTCGTGAAAACCATGTTCGAGAAATATTTTTTTCCCTCTAATCAGAAAAAAAATATTGAAATTCTTTTCAAAATCAAAATTTCAAAAAAGTTAGACTCACGTGCTCTTGAGGATTACGGCAGCTGTCACCAGCCATAAAAATTTGTTAGCAATCTAGACTCGCGGGTTCATTATGTGTAAACGTCTTCGGCGTGTTGTTGTAATTGTACAAAATAACAATAAGTACACATTTGAACTAATTCTTTTCATTCATTTATTGAAATATTGTTTGTTTTTATTCCGTATTTTTTTATTTCCATACAATTATTGTTGTTCAGTAATTTTCAATAATCAATGATTTTAGGATTTCGATATATCGATTTTTGTTCCTAATTTTATAATAACGATTGATAAAACACATGAAGTAGAAAAAGAAGTTCAAATAAAATTTTTTAATATATTCCGAACGGCTGGTAAAAATATGTAGGTATTGTTTGTTTGGCTATAATTGAGACTAAGTAAAAAATATAGCGAAGGGAAAATTTAGCTAAGGAAAAGATGTAGCTGAGGGGAAAATTAAGCTGATAAAAATAAATTTGGCTATAACGGAGACTAAGTAAAAAGTCTAGCAGCTAAGTAAAAAATCTAGTAGCTCAGTTAAAAATCTAGCTGTTAAAAAAAAAAAAAAAAATTAATATATCGAAATTTTTATTTTGACTTTCTTTTTTACTCGAAGAGTTTCATCGACTGCCATTATTATATTTGCGAAAAAAATATATATACATATATATTGAAATTTATAAATTATTATCTAAATTTCTATCGAAACATTTTTTTCTCCTTGACGAGCTTTATTGATTGATATTAATAAATTTTAGAATTAATCGTTATTCTAATAACTATACGATATATAACCGATAAATATCCGTTTTTATCATACTTCAACTACATTTTGAACCACTTTGCGCATGTGTAGGAATTTTTTCCGTATTTTTCCCGTAATCGTGAGAAAATTTTCTATAAAAACTGAATAAAAAAACATGTTTTCTGGGATATGATAATATCCTCTGGAAGTGTCGATATAATAGATTTGTATTTGTTTCATTAGTATTTTTTAATTTTTTTTTGAAGTGAAACTTCTTTAGAATGGGCAGTAAAAAAAAAAACAAAAGATGGATGCAACGAAAGTAACGGTATGAAGGTAAGTAATTTTAAATTATTTTTTATCTTGTTTTATTTATTTATTCCCTTGACAACGATACGAAAAAATTTGTTTCAAAATTTTAGTTCCATGAAAGATTCAAGAGACAAAGGTGAATATTAAGGTTAAAACTTTTATTATATACAATATATAATTTATTATGTTATTTTTGATCAAAAAAAGAGTATTCAAAATTAATCTGTTAAATAAACAAATAATACACAAGATAATAGTTATTCAAGTGTTTGACAGCAACATCATAATCACAATACCAAACAACAATAAATAATATGTGGATGAAATTGTCATGATTTCTCCGGATTTTCTCCGAATATCTCCGGATTTTCTACGCAATTGAGACTTCCGAAGATATTATTCCGGAGTTTTTTTGGCTTTTCTCCGGATTTTTTCAGAAAAATTTCTTTTTTATTTTTCGTATGTAAACTCTTATTTCTACTTTTTCTTATTAATTTTTTCATTTTTTTGTGTTTGTTTTTTTAAGTCAAAATTCCGGAGATATTATAGAAATAGTCTGGAGATTACTCCGTAAATATCTCCGGAAGTCTCCATTACGTAGAAAATCCAGAGAAATCCGGATTGAGTCCGGAGAAATCCGGAGTAAGCCCGGAAAAATCCAGAAAAATCCGGAGAGATTATTTCTACCAGGGTACGTAATGATTTTGTTTGATTCATATGTGAAAAAGGGAAATTAAACATGTCATTATCCGAACATGTAATTGTATGTTCTTTCTGTCAATCTATGATCCTTAATATTGACATTAAACAACTTAAATAAGATTATAAATTTACAAAGAGATCATTCGAATAATTGTATTTCAGAACCTTTTTTCACTCATTCTGCATATCACGGCATTATTAGATCTTTGGATTATATTTGCCAAACTTGTCTTACATCTCTATCAATTATCAATGCATAATAAATAAAACTTTATGTTGGTTGATTTATTACACAATCAATTTAATTTAAGTATTAATTATACGTCCGATCTGATAAAAAAAACCCCAGATTCTACATCCTGGTGAATCGAAAACCAACATTATAAAATAATGCAATATTTCTAATTTAAATTCTCGATAAAATATACTGTTTAATCGAAAAAAAACCCAGAAGATGATGAAAGAATCGAATCTCTACATCCTGGTGAACCGAAACCAACATTATAAAATAATACAATATTATTCTAAATTGAGTTCTCGATAAAATATACTGTTTGATCAAAAAAAACCCAGGAGATGATGAAAGAATTCAATTTCCACATCCTGGGAAACCGGAAGCCAGCAATACAAACTAATGTAATATTTTTAATATCCCCTTTTTGAAAAAATATAATTTTTAGTTAAAATAATATTAACATAATAAGAAAAATCTCGAAGAAAAATAGAAAAATCATTTTGACCTCCTGGTGATCGTAAAAAGTAACCTGGGTGATATTTTCCTTGACTTAAACCCTCCTGAGCTCAAACTGAATATCTAAGTTAAATTTCATGTAAATCGGACCGATAGTTTGCGTAAAACTGCGTTTCCAAGGATCCGGCCATGTCTTTTTATTGTATAGAAGATTGAAGAGATAGCTACTAAATTAAAATCAAATTTATTTCCATTATAATTTGTATTAATTTTATTTATATTTTTCAGGCTGTAACATGTCAGATTACGAGGCTGAAATTGGCTCAATATTCAATAATATTGAAAGCTTGAGTCATCTAAAGTTGATATATCGGGACAATATCAAAAGATATCATCCCGACAAAAATCCTGAAGATAAAAAAACAACTGAAAAAACTCAGTATTTCATGAATATATATACATAAAATAAAAAGTATACATAAAATAGTAATAGAAGTGTTTGGCTGACTAGTTGTTCAATAAATAAATATTTATATAAAATTATATTCTGTGTTAAGTTTTTAAATTAGAATTTCATTTAGATAGAACCTTAATATTATAACTAATGAATAAATTTAAAAATTTTAAATAAAAAATACTTGCATATGCACGTATACATATATATGTACAATATGAACTTTACATCGCCTAACGAATGCAAGCATAACCAATAAATACAAATAAAATACTCGTAGATTAATATATACAACGGCATATATATATAAATGAATATATAAATACTCGCATTTAAATTCATCTATACGACGGAAAGCCTGATGGTAACGGTTACCGACCGATTACCATGGCGCTGCATGGCGCAATGTAGACTGACAAAAAATGGATTCCTGCCTAGATCCGTTACTGGATCTGACGTCTAAACTCAATTTTTTTTCCTTTTACTCCATACCAAACCCGCGCCTAAAGATGTTTACACATCAAAAACAGAATTTTGAATGTGTAAACTTTCGTGAAAACCATGTTCGAGAATATTTTTTTCCCTATAATCAGAAAAAGAATATCAAAATTCTTTTCAAAATCAAGATTTTCTAGAAGTTCGACTTAAGTGCTCTTAGGGATCACGCCAGCTGTCACCAGCCGAAAAAGCAGATTTTTAAATCTGTAAACTTCTAGCACGTAAGTCGAACTTTTTCAAATTCTCGATTTTGGAAAGAATTTTAATATTTTTTTCTGATTCTAGAAAAAAAAATAATTTCGAACATGGTTTTCACGAAAGTTCACAGATTCAAAATTCTGTTTTTCTGTCTAGTGACAGCTGGCGTAATCCCCAATAGCACTCGAGTGGAACTTTTTCGAAATCTTGATTTTGAAAAAAATTTTAATATTTTTTTCTGGTTCTAGGGAAAAAAGTAATTTCGAACATGGTTTTCACGGAAGTTCACAGATTTAAAATTCTTTTTTTTTGTCTAGTGACAGCTAGCGTGATCCCTAATAGCACTTGATCGAACTTTTTCAAAATCTTGATTTTTAAAAGAATTTTAATATTTTTTTCTATTTCTAGTGAAAAAATTATTTCGAAAATGGTTTTCACAAAAGTTTACAGATTTAAAATTCTTTTTTTTTGGCTCCGGACGGCTGGCGTAATCCCCAAGAGCACTTAAGTCGTTTTTTTTCAAAATCTTAAATTTGAAAAGACTTCTAAAGTTTTTTTTTCGATTTCTAGGGAAACAATTATTTCGAACATGGTTTTCACGAAAGTTTACAGATACAAATGTCTGTTTTTTTTGACTGGTGACAGGTGGCGTGATATTCAAGAGCACTCATGATGATTTTTTCTTAAATCTTAATTTTGAAATGGTTTTTAATATTTTTTTCTATTTCTAGTAAAAAATTATTTCGACTGTTTTTACGAAAGTTTACAGATTTAAAATTTGGTTTATTTGGCTAGCGACAGCTGGCGTAATCCCAATAGCACTCGAGTCGAACTTTTCGAAATCTTGATTTTGAAAAGAATTTTAATATGTTTTTCTATTTCTAGTGAAAAAATATTTCAAACATTGTTTTACGAAAGTTTACCAATTTAAAAATCTGTTTTCTTGGCTAGTGACAGCTGCGTGATCCCAATAGCACTAAAGTCGAACTTTTCAAAAACTCGATTTTAAAAAGAATTGTAATATTTTTCTGGTTCTAGGGAACAAAATATTCTCGAACATGGTTTTCACGAAAAGCAGATTTTTTTTTTTTGGCTCGCACAGCTAACGTGATCCCAAAGAGTGTGAGTCCAACTTTTGAAAAATTATGATTTTTAAAAGAATTTTAGTTTTTTTCTATTTCTATAGAAACAATAATTTCGAACCTGGTTTTTACGAAAGCTACAGATTTAAAAATGTTTTGTTGGCTCCAGACGGATGGCGTAATTCCCAAACACTTGAGTCGTTTTTCAAAATTCTAAATTTGAAGTTTCAAGGTTTTTTCTATTTCTAGGAAAAATGATTTCGAACATGGTTTTTAAAAAGTTTACAGATTTAAAATTTGTTTTGGCTAGTGACAGCTGGCATGATCCCCAATAGCGCTAGAGTCCAACTCTTTTCAAATTTTTTATTTTGAAAGGAATTCTAATATAGTTTTCTATTTCTAAGGGAAAAAAAATATCAAACATGGTTTTCAAGTAAGTTTATAGATTTGTAAATCTGATTTTTTGACCAGTGACATCTTGCGTCATTCTCAAAAGCACTTGAGTCGAACGTTTCAAAAACTTGATTTTAAAAAGAATTTCAATATTTTTTTCTGATTCTAGGGAAAAAAATCCTTTTGAACATGGTTTTCACGAAAGTTTACAGATTTAAAATTCTGTTTTTTTTGGCTGGTGATAGCCTGCGTGATCCCTAATAGCACTTGAGTCGAGCTTTTTCAAAATCTTGATTGTGAAAAGAATTTTAAAGTTTTTTTTCTGGTTTTGGGGAAAAAAAAAATTTCGAACATGGTTTTCACGAAAGTTCACAGATTTAAAATTCTGTTTTTTCGGCTGGTGACATCTTGCGTCATCCTCAAGAGCACGCGAGTCGATTTTTTTTCGAAATCTTGATTTTGAAAAGAATTTTAATATGTTTTTCTATTTCTAGTAAAAAAAATCATTTCGAACATTGTTTTTACGAAAGTTTACCGATTTAAAAATCTGTTTTCTTGGCTAGTGACAGCTAACGTGATCCCCAATAGCACTAAAGTCGAACTTTTTCAAATTCTTGATTTGAAAAAAATTCTAATATAGTTTTCTATTTCTAGGGGAAAAAAAAATATCAAACATCGTTCTCAAGTAGGTTTATAAATTTGTAAATATGATTTTTTGACCGGTGACATCTTGCGTGATCCTCAAGAGCACTTGAGTCGAACTTTTTCAAAAACTTGATTTTAAAAAGAATTTCAATATTTTTTTCTGGTTCTAGGGAAAAAAATAATTTTGAACATGGTTTTCACGAAACTTTACAGATTTAAAATTTTTCGCGTGACAGCCTGCGTGATCCCTACTAGCACTTGAGTCAAACTTTTCCAAAATCTTGATTGTGAAAAGAATTTTAAAGTTTTTTTTCTGGTTTTGGGGAAAAAAATTATTTCGAACATGGTTTTCACGAAAGTTTACAGATACAAATGTCTGTTGAGCACTCATGATGAATTTTTCTTAAATCTAAATTTTGAAAGGGTTTTTAATATTTTTTTATATTTCTAGTGAAAAAATTATTTCGATCATTGTTTTTTACGAAAGTTTACAGAGGTAAAATTCTGTTGCTGGTGACAGCTAGCGTAATCCCCAATAGCACTCGAGTCGAACTTTTTTAAAATCTTGATTTTTAAAAGAATTTTAATATTTTTTTCTGGTTCTAGGGAAAAAAGTAATTTCGAACATGGTTTTCACGGAAGTTCACAGATTTAAAATTCTTTTTTTTTGTCTAGTGACAGCTAGCGTGATCCCTAATAGCACTTGATCGAACTTTTTCAAAATCTTGATTTTTAAAAGAATTTTAATATTTTTTTCTATTTCTAGTGAAAAAATTATTTCGAAAATGGTTTTCACAAAAGTTTACAGATTTAAAATTCTTTTTTTTTGGCTCCGGACGGCTGGCGTAATCCCCAAGAGCACTTAAGTCGTTTTTTTTCAAAATCTTAAATTTGAAAAGACTTCTAAAGTTTTTTTTTCGATTTCTAGGGAAACAATTATTTCGAACATGGTTTTCACGAAAGTTTACAGATACAAATGTCTGTTTTTTTTGACTGGTGACAGGTGGCGTGATATTCAAGAGCACTCATGATGATTTTTTCTTAAATCTTAATTTTGAAATGGTTTTTAATATTTTTTTCTATTTCTAGTAAAAAAATTATTTCGATCATTGTTTTTTACGAAAGTTTACAGATTTAAAATTTGGTTTATTTGGCTAGCGACAGCTGGCGTAATCCCCAATAGCACTCGAGTCGAACTTTTTTCGAAATCTTGATTTTGAAAAGAATTTTAATATGTTTTTCTATTTCTAGTGAAAAAATCATTTCAAACATTGTTTTTACGAAAGTTTACCAATTTAAAAATCTGTTTTCTTGGCTAGTGACAGCTGGCGTGATCCCCAATAGCACTAAAGTCGAACTTTTTCAAAAACTCGATTTTAAAAAGAATTGTAATATTTTTTTCTGGTTCTAGGGAACAAAATATTCTCGAACATGGTTTTCACGAAAGTTTACAGATTTAAAAATTTTTTTTTTTGGCTCGTGACAGCTAACGTGATCCCAAAGAGCATGTGAGTCCAACTTTTGAAAAATTATGATTTTTAAAAGAATTTTAGTTTGTTTTTTCTATTTCTATAGAAACAATAATTTCGAACCTGGTTTTTACGAAAGCTTACAGATTTAAAATTCTGTTTTGTTGGCTCCAGACGGATGGCGTAATTCCCAAGAGCACTTGAGTCGTTTTTTTTCAAAATCTTAAATTTGAAAAGACTTCTAAGGTTTTTTTTTCTATTTCTAGGGAAAAAATGATTTCGAACATGGTTTTTAAAAAAGTTTACAGATTTAAAATTCTGTTTTTTTGGCTAGTGACAGCTGGCATGATCCCCAATAGCGCTAGAGTCCAACTCTTTTCAAATTTTTTATTTTGAAAGGAATTCTAATATAGTTTTCTATTTCTAAGGGAAAAAAAATATCAAACATGGTTTTCAAGTAAGTTTATAGATTTGTAAATATGATTTTTTGACCGGTGACATCTTGCGTGATCCTCAAGAGCACTTGAGTCGAACTTTTTCAAAAACTTGATTTTAAAAAGAATTTCAATATTTTTTTCTGGTTCTAGGGAAAAAAATAATTTTGAACATGGTTTTCACGAAACTTTACAGATTTAAAATTCTTTTTCTTTGGCTGGTGACAGCCTGCGTGATCCCTACTAGCACTTGAGTCAAACTTTTCCAAAATCTTGATTGTGAAAAGAATTTTAAAGTTTTTTTTCTGGTTTTGGGGAAAAAAATTATTTCGAACATGGTTTTCACGAAAGTTTACAGATACAAATGTCTGTTGAGCACTCATGATGAATTTTTCTTAAATCTAAATTTTGAAAGGGTTTTTAATATTTTTTTATATTTCTAGTGAAAAAATTATTTCGATCATTGTTTTTTACGAAAGTTTACAGAGGTAAAATTCTGTTTGTTTTGCTGGTGACAGCTAGCGTAATCCCCAATAGCACTCGAGTCGAACTTTTTTAAAATCTTGATTTTGAAAAGATTTTTAATATTTTTTTCTGGTTCAAGGGAAAAAAAAATTTCGAACATGGTTTTCACGAAAGTTTAGAGATTGAAAACTCTGTTTTCTTGGCTGGTAATAGCTGACGTGATCCCCAAGCACACTTGAGTGGATTTTTTTTGAAATCTTGGTTCTGAAATGAATTTTAATTTGTTTTTCTATTTCTAGAGAAAAAATCATTTCGAACAAGGTTTTTACAAAAGTTTACAGATATAAAAAACTGATTTTTTGACTGATGACAGCTTGCATGATCCTCAAGAGTTCTTAAGTCGAACTTTTTTAAAAACTTGATTCCAAAAAGAATTGTAATATTTTTTTTAGGTTGTAGGGAACAAAATAATTACGAACATGGTTTTCACGAAAGTTTACAGATTTAAAAATTTTTTTTTTTGGCTGATGACAGCTAACACAATCCCAAAGAGCAAGTGATTTGAACTTTTTTAAAATTATGATTTTTAAAAGAATTTTAAGTTCTTTTTCTATTTCTATAGAATAAATAATTTCGAACATGGTTTTTACGAAAGTTTACAGATTTAAAATTCTGTTTTTTTCGCTCTGGACAGCTGGCGTAATCCCTAAAAGCACTTGAGTCGTTTTTTATTCAAATCTTAATCTTGAATTAGGCTTTAATATTTTTCTCTATTTCTAGAGAAAAAATAATTTCGAACATAGTTTTTACAAAAGTTTACAGATTTAAAAACCTGATTTTTTGACTGGTGACAGGCTGCGTGATCCCTAATAGCACTGAAGTTGATTTTTTTGAAATCTTGATTTTGAAAAAGATTTTTATATTTTTCTCTATTTTCAGTGAAAAAATTATATCGAACATGGTTTTTTTGAAAGTTTACAGATTGAAAATTCTGTTTTTTTGGCTGGTGACAGCCTGCGTGATCCCTAATAGCACTCGAGTCTAACTTTTTTAAGATCTTTATTTTGAAAAAATTTTTAATATTTTTTTCTGGTTTTAGGTAAAAAAATAATTTCGAACATGGTTTTCACGAAAGTTTACAGATTTAAAATTCGGTTTATTTGGCTAGCGACAGCTGGCGTAATCCCTAATAGCACTCGAGTCTAACTTTTTTAAGATCTTTATTTTGAAAAGATTTTTAATATTTTTTTCTGGTTTTAGGGAAAAAAATAATTTCGAACATGGTTTTCACGAAAGTTTACAGATTTAACATTCTGTTTGTTTGGCTAGTTACAGCTGGCGTGATCCCCAATAGCACTTGAGTCAAACTATTTCAAAATCTTGATTTTGAAAAGAATTTTTTTCTGGTTTTCTGGTCTTTTAAAGTATTTTTTTCTGGTTCCAGGGAAAAAAAAATTTCGAACATGGTTTTTACGAAGGTGTAGAGATTTAAAATGCTGGTTTTTTTGCTGGTGACAGCTGGCGTGATCTCCAAGAGCACTTGAGTCAAACTTTCTCAAAATCTTGATTTCAAAAAAAATATTAATATTTTTTTCTGGTTCTAGGGAAAAAAATTTTTTCGAACATGATTTTCACGAAAGTTTACAGATTTAAAATTCGGTTTATTTGGCTAGCGACAGATCGCGTGATCCCCAATAGCACTCGAGTCGAACTTATTTAAGATCTCGAATTTGAAAAGATTTTCAATATTTTTTTCTGGTTCTAGGGAAAAAAATAAATTTGAACATGGTTTTCACGAAAGTTTAGAGATTTAAAACTCTGTTTTCTTGGCTGGTAATAGCTGACGTGATCCCCAAGAGCACTTAAGTCGATTTTTTTGGAAATCTTGGTTCTGAAATGAATTTTAATATGTTTTTCTATTTCTAGAAAAAAAATGATTTCGAACAAGGTTTTACAAAAGTTTACAGATATAAAATTCTGGTTTTTGGCTAGTGACAGCTGGCATGATCCCTAATAGCGCTAGAGTCCATTTCTTTTCAAATTTTTTATTTTGAAAGGAATTCTAATATAGTTTTCTATTTCTAAGGGAAAAAAAAATATCAAACTCAAAGCTGACTAATTATTACAATAGAATTTAACTTATCGTTACATAATTAGTCGTAGAATAAATAGGAATAGATATTTTAGGTCGACTTGACTACCTATTACAATCAACGGATCGCACATAATTAGTCGTAAATTAATTGGGAATCAATATTTCCGGTGGGCTGACTAATTATTACAATAAAAATTAATTTATCGTAACATAATTAGTCGCAGGGTAAATGGGAATCAATTTTTCCGGTGGGCTGACTCATTATTAGAATCAACGGATCGCACATAATTATTCGTAAATTAATTGGGAATTAATATTTTCGGTGGGATGACTAATTATTACAATAATAATCAATTCATCGTAACATAATTAGTCGTTAAATGAACGGGAATTATCGTTTTGGGCGGGCTTGACTAATTATTAGAATCAACGGATCGCATATAATTAGTCGTAAAATAAATGGGAATAGATATTTCTCCGGGGGGGCTGACTAATTATTACAATAAAAATCAATTTGTCGTAACATAATTAGTCGTGGAATAAATGGGAATTATCATTTAGGGTGGGCTGACTAATTATTACAATCAACGGATCGCACATAATTAGTCGTAAAATAAATGGGAATTATTATTTTTCCGGAGGGCTGACTAATTATTACAATAAAAATTAATTTATCGTATCATAATTAGTCGCAAAATGAAATGGAAATTAATATTCTGGGTGGGCTTGACTAATCACTACAATCAACGGATCGCACATAATCAGTCGTACATTAATTGGGAATCAATATTTCGGGTGGGCTGACTAATTATTACAATACATGTTTGAGAATAAGACCGCAACTTCTAAAACAGCCTTAACATTCGAAAAATGACCACAGGCACGCTCGACAACTGACCACAGGCACGCCTACTTGCACACGCTAGTTCTTAGCTTTCTGTAGTCGTAAAGCAAGCACACGTTTCTTCTGATTTTAGTTTTTCAGTAAACTTAAGTACACGTAAATTCAGTTGAAGCTAATTCAAGATCACTTACGTTTCTTCTGATTTTAGTTTTTCAGTAAACTTAAGTACACGTAAATTCAGTTGAAGCTAATTCAAGATCACTTAGACTCACATTAAATTTGCTCATTTAATTCAGTACAAATAAATATTAACAGTAATAAATTTAGTACACTATTCACAAACGAAACAAGTCAGATGAATATAATCTAGGCTTTGTTCGTTCTGTTCAGATCACGAGTCAAACAATTTTGACCTCATTTAAAGACAAAAACTATAATTTTATAAAAACATTAAACAATTATCATAAGTGTAAATAATAGTGTTAAGTGAAATAAATACAATTTTATTAGTTAAATTTATCAAGCATTTCCAAAGCCACGTTGGCGCCTTATTTTCCACTCTGCCAATCCTAACATACAATTAGACAACAAGCTTTGTGCTAAACAATAAAAATTAATTTATCGTAACATAATTAGTCGCAGGGTTAATGGGAATCAATTTTTCCGGCGGGCTGACTAATTATTACAATAAAAATCAATTTATCGTAACATAATTAGTCGTATTTTAATTGGGAATAAATATCTCCGGTGGGCTGACTAATTATTACAATAAAAATTAATTTTATCGTAACATAATTAGTCGTGGAATAAATGGGAATTATCATTTCGGGTAGGCTGACTAATTATTACAATAAAAATTAATTTATCGTAACGTAATTAGTCGTAGAATAAATGGGAATCGATAATTTCGCTGGACTTGACTAATTATTACAATCAATGGATCGCACATAATTAGTCGTAAATTAATTGGGGAACAATATTTCCGGTGAGCTGACTAATTATTACAATAAAAATTAATTTATTGCAACATAATTAGTCGTGGGCTAAATCGGAATCAATTTTTCCAGTGGGCTGACTAATTATTACAATAAAAATCAATTTATCGTAACATAATTAGTCGTTAAATGAACGGGAATTATCGTTTTGGGCGGGCTTGACTGATTATTAGAATCAACAGATCGCACATAATTAGTCGTAAATTGAATGGGAATGAATATTTCTCCGGGAGGCAGACTAATTATTACAATAAAAATTAATTTATCGTAACATAATTTGTCGTTAAATGAACGGGAATTATCATTTTGGGCGGGCTTGACTAGATATTAGAATCAACGGATCGCACATAATTAGTCGTAAATTAATTGGGAATCAATATTTCCGGTGGGCTGACTAATTATTACAATAACAATTAATTTATCGTAACATAATCAGTCGTAGAATAAATGGGAATTATCATTTCGGGTGGGCTGAATAATTCTTACAATCAAAGGATCGCACATAATTAGTCGTAAAATAAATGGGAATTATTATTTTTCCAGAGGGATGACTAATTATTACAATGAAAATTAATTTATCGTAACATACTTACCTAGTCGCAAAATAAAATAAGAATCAATATTTTGGGTGGTCTTGACTAATTATTACAATCAACGGATCGCACATAATTAGTCGTACATTGATTGGGAATCGAATTTCGAGTGGGCTGACTAATTATCGCAATAAAAATTAATTTATTGTAACATAATTAGTCGCAGGGTAAATGGGAATCAATTTTTCCAGTTGGCTGGCTAATTATTGAACATAATTAGTCGGATAATAAATACGAATTATTATTTTTCCGGAGGGCTGACTAATTATTACAATAAAAATTAATTTATCGTAACATAATTAGTCGCAAAATAAAATGGGAATCATCATTTTCGGTGGGCTTGACTAATTATTACAATTAACGGATCGCACATAATTAGTCGTAGGATAATTGGAAATCAATATTTTGGGTGGGCTGAATAATTATTACAATAAAAATTAATTTATCGTAACATAATTAGTCATAAGTAAATGAGAATCAATTTTTAGGGAGGGATTCAATCATTACAGTCTACAAATCGCACCATAATTGATTTTAATTCAATAAGGACCGATTTTTAGTCAGGGCATCAATTATTACAATAAGAATCAACGTCTTGCATCATAATTGATATTAGCCTCCGAGAGATCGGCAACGAGTAGGGCCAATTAACTATTACAACAAAATTCAATTCATTGTATAATTGATTAATTTTTTTTTTATAATTATTATTTTTCTTTTCAAACATAAGACACAATACAGTAAAGATTTGATTAAGAACGTGAATTTAATATTCAGGTCCCTGTTTAGGCGCCATTTTGTAACGTGACATGTTACCTTCTCACTCGATTTTTAGATTTTACCTACAGGCTTGGATAAACGAATTTTTCAGACAGAGAGGGGACGGTAAATTTTACTCTGCAACGCTTAAACAAACCAAAAACGTCACTACAATTACCGAGATTTCATTCTACGCCTCTAAAATCACAAAAAACGACAATTAAAATATGCCAGTTGCTTTATTCTACGCCGCTAAAGCAACGAAACGACCTTAAAGCTAACCAAATAAACCAAATAACCAAATAACTAAATGACCGAATTTTAAAATATCCAAATAACCAAATAATCACAATAATCACGATAACCAAATAGCACACAACAATCTAAATATCGAGCAATAATCCAAATAATCCAAATAGTGCACAATACTCAAAAGATGTTGATCCGGACCTGAAATAGTAAATCTTAAAATTAAGTTGAGGGGTTTGCCAGGGTCGCTCAGTATGCTGGTTCGTGAAGAAAGGGACGGGTAAAGACTATCAAAATTACGTCACTGAAATGATGAAACAATGGAAACATAGATCACTCAACAAAACGATACACTCAGATTTAACAAAATTTATTTAATAATTAAATACGAAAATCTATCAAATATCCAAATACAACACAATAAATGATTGACCAAATACGCTTACAAAAAAAGGGAGACAAAAGAAATTTGATATTTTTTTCTGGTTCTAGAGAAAAAAATGATTTTGAACATGGTTTTTACAAAAGTTGAGAAATTAAAAAATCTGTTTTTTTTTGGGTGGTTACAGCTGGCGTGATTCCCAAGACCACTTGAATCAAACTTCTTTAAAATCTTGATATTAAAAAGAATTTTAATATTTTTTTCCATTTCTAGGGAGAAAAAAAATTTTGAACATGGTTTTTACGAAAGTTTACAGATTTAAAAATCTGATTCTTTGACTGGTGACAGCTGGCGTGATCCCTAAGAGCACTTAAGTCGAACTTTTTGAATCTTGATTTTGGAAAGAATTTTGTCATTTTTTTCTGGTTCTAGAGAAAAAAATAATTTCGAACATGGTTTCTACGAAAGTTGAGAGATTTAAAGATCTGATTTTTTGGGTAGTTACAGCTGGCGTGATTCCTAAGACCACTTGAATCAAACTTTTACAAAATCTTGATTATAAAAGAATTTTGATATTTTTTTCTTGTTTCAAACATAATAAGTCATAGTCATCTTCGATATTTTCAGGTTTATGACGATATAATAAGGAAACTGCAAATGCAATAGCGATAGAACCACAATCGTCAGCATTTTGCTGGTGTTGAACTTTTGGGAACCACACATTATTTTGTTGCACTGGATAAAATGGATATAAAGATTGCAAATAGATTTGATGATCGATATGTAGTGTGCGTGTGTTTGATGAATCATAAATATCAATTTTTTTGCCATCGTAATAACTGCAAACCCAGTGGTCAGTTATTGGGCCAGAAGCGCCCGATTACATTCTTCAGTACTAACTAAAAACTTACCATTACAGTAGTGTACATAGGAGAGTTCTGGGACACCCTCCCGCTGTGCCACCTCCTTCTCTCGCAAGACCCGCGACCCGCCGCTGTGATCCGCGGTTGATTTCGCAGAATCCAAGATATCGCTCCAAGGGGTCCGCGAATCGATTAAACCCTTCAATCGCCACAGGGGGTCCTCTCATTGAATTAACAGGTCAATTAATTACTTAGGTCAAATCACCATGGGGGTCCGATTTTTTGTAAGACGCCATATTGGTTTTTTTCTGTAAGTCGCCATATTGGATTTTATTTTATGTCATCTTTGGTTTTTGTAAGACGCCATTTCGTGTTATTATTATTATTAATGGAAAAAAAAATATTTTCCCTAACCGGGATTCAAACTCGGACCTTTAGCATGAGAGCTTGGTATGCTATCCTCTGGAACAAACAAGAGATTATAATATATCCTATCGGTAAAAGAATATTCCTTCATATATTATACCATGAAAAACTAAATCACCTTCGGTAGCTCAGTTGGTAGAAGCAATGGACTGTAATTGGTTTAATTAAAATATGAGAGATATCCAGAGGTCGCTGGTTCGAATCCGGCTCAAAGGAATATTTTTTTCTATTTCAATATAAAACAATAACGATGGAATTAAAAGAAAAAAAATTGTCTCGATGATGGTTCGAACTGAAGACCAATCATTTTATAGGCTCTTGCATCATCGAGACAAATTACAAAGAGTATTGTAAATAATTTCATTATTTCATCATTTATTTAATGTTTGTAAAATAAGTTGTGGAGGGGGTAAAAATGGTAGGGGTAAATAGGAAGTGGAAGGGATGGAAATAGAGGGGAGTGGTTATTCAGAGGTATGAAAGAAATATCATCAGTTCGGAACTGGTCACTATACAGTTGAGTTAAGTATTATATATATTAAAAAAAAATGTCAGCATTCATTGATATTCAAGGATTTCGAGAACCTCAAGGTTTATTTGTTGAAAAAGAGTTGATTATCCAACCTATTAATTCAAAGTCTTCACCAACTATAAAAATATTCAAACCACCTTGTGAAAAATCACATCTAACAGAAGAATATAAAAAAATTTTGAATAATTGTGAAAAAAATTATCATGGTATATCTTGGGAAGCTGGTCATGATCAATATAATAACGTATCAACAATAATCATTGTAGAATTAGTTGGAAAGTTTAATTATTTATTTGTCAAAGGTGAAGATAGAAAAAAATGGTTAACATTTATTTTACGTTTTAATCCGATGACAATTTTTAATTTGGAAGACGTGGGTTGTCCAGATATGAAAATATTAGAGACGGAACATCCAGCAATACGACATATGAATTCACATCCCTTATGCAGTTCTTACAAATGTGTATATGAAAATGCACGGAGATACAAATATTGGTATATTAAAAAATTTTCAACAAGAGCCAACATGAAAAAATCCATTTTACATTTTTGTGCAGTTGAAAATATAACTGACTTGACACAAAAAGATATTGCTGCACTTCCAGTGATGGCTATTATAAAATTTGCATCACATCAAATTGATGAAATTTGGGAGAAATTATCAGTAGAACAACGTTCAAATCCAACAATTTCAAAATTAAAACGATGTAAAAAACATCCAATACAAAATGATTGTGAAGATGAAGTTGGAATATTTTATTATGTACTAGAAAAAGATTGTTTAAAATGTAAAGAAGGAACTGACAATGGAGAATTAAATTTTATTATTGAATAAATGATGCAAAACCAAATTTTTAAAAGTTGTTAATTTTTTAGAATTATCCTTCCTTCCTTCCTTTAAATATAAGATATATAAAAAAATAAAGATTCAGTTTGTATAAAAAATAATAGAAACAAGTTTCAACGAGTTTTACAATGTTTAAACAGGAAAAATAAAGAAGAAATACCGTCTAGATTTTATTGTTCTAAAAATTGATGAATCATCTAACAACAATGAATTAAAAGATTAAATTTTAGAAAATATACTAAAACATGTTAAAAGAGGAATTATTAGCTTTTCTCAAAAAAATATTTTTCACATCTATTGTTATTAATTCCAGAAAGAAGATTATAGGATTAAAAGATTAAAAGATTAGAATAATAGCAAGTAAAAACTATTTTCTAAGAAGAAAACATTTTTCGTTGGGATAAGCATCACCTGATTTTCCTTCTCCCACAAAATATCGACGAATCACAACGTTCCCGCACTCTTAGTGAAGAGAGGAAAGGAAACTTTTTGTTGGTGGGGGACCTGAGATTTAGTATATATTCTCGTGCACAGAGAATAAACATTACTCTTCGTTCAGTCCATCAGCTGTAGTGCGCCCAGTCTTAGAAACCAACAAGTAAGTTTTATCATATATTTATAAATTTTTATTAACTTATTGATATTATCATTGTTTTTCAATTATTTTGTTAACTAAAAAATAACTTTTCCATTTACAGAAATTAAAAATGGGTTTTGCAAAAGCAAAAAAACTTCAAAAAGCTAACCAACGCAAATCATTGAAAGATTTGAAGAGAACAGTAGTTTATAAAATTACCAAAATAGCTAGATTTCCAACATCAAAGTATGGTCCAGCACTAATAGTTGATATCGACAATGAAAATTATGCATATCTACCAAAAAGATTTGCTGAACACTTTAATCAAAATGATGAAGAATTCCAAGAGCTAGAAAATGCTGTCAAGAAAGGACGGCTTACCATGGCTCTCGATGGTAAAAATAATCAAGATGTAATATTAGATGATAGCATATTGTAAGTAATTTCTTTATTTCATCATCTATTCGATGTTTGTAAAATAAGTTATAGAGGGAGTAAAAATGGTAGAGGTAAATAGGAAGTGGAAGGGATGGAAAAAGAGGAGAGTGGTTATTGAGGAGAGGTATAAAAGAAATATCATCAGTTCAGAACTGGTCACTATACAGTTAAGTTGAGTTGAGTTGAGTTGATATATATTAAAACAAAATGTCAGCATTCATTGATTTTCAAGGAATTTAAGAACCTCAAGGTTTATTTGCTGTAAAAGAGTTGGTTATCCAACCTATAAATTCAAGATCTTAACCAACTATAAAAATATTCAAACCACCTTGTGAAAATATTTTCTAAGAAGAAAAAATTTTTAGTAAGGATAGCATCACCTGATTTTCCTTCTTCCACAAAATATCAACCAATCACGACAATCCCCCCTCCTAAAAAAATTTATAGTAGGGATAAGCAAAACCTGATTTCCCTTCTCCCACAAAATATTAACCAATTACAACGTTTCCCTCACTCTCAGTGAAGAGAGGGAAGGTAATTTTTTCGTTGGTGGGGGACCTTAGATGTAGTATATATTCTCGTACACTGAGACTAAGCATCACTCTTCGTTCAGTCCATCAGCTGTAGTGCGCCTAGTCTTAGTAACCAACAAAAAGTAAGTTTTATCATATATAAATTCATATTAACTTATTGATAATATCATTGTTTTTTCAATTATTTTTTTGTTAACTAAAAAAATAACTTTTTCATTTACAGAAATTAAAAATGGGTTTTGCAAAAGCAAAAAAACCCTAAAAAGCTAACGAACGCAAATCATTGAAAGATTTGAAGAGGAAAGTAGTTTATGAAATTACTGAAGTAGCGATATTTTCAACATCAAAGTATGGTCCAGCGCTGACAGTTGAAATCGAGAATGAAAATTATGCATATCTACCAAAAAGATTTGCTACACATTTCAATCAAGATAATCAAGAATGTAAGGAGCTAGAAAATGCGGTCAAGAAAGGAACACTAACTATGGTTCTCGATGGCGAAAATGATCAAGATGTAATATTGAATGATAGTACATATAATCTACGTGATTTCGATAATGATGATGAGGAAATGTGAATAAATAAATATATAAATTGTAACGAGATTTGGCAGATCTCGCGCTTCCGAAAATAATTAGAGGTCTGGTCTGAGGGGTTTTATCGACTAAGACGCTAATTAATACCACCGGTTTGTGAGTGGCCTCGGTAGTGACATCCATTTTCGCCTGAATGTCAGTGTTGACTTGGTAGACATCCACCACGAGTGGATAATCCGGATTCCTACCCTGGCTACGACAGATTCGTATCGCCTACTTCGACACTCCCACCGGAGAGTCGCATCGAGCCGTGCGCACAGATGGTCGTATGGAGTGGGTCGAACGGGAGTGGGGATAGAGAGTCCATAAAACTGGTGATCGCTGGCATCTCACTGCCAGTCGTCGGCCGGCTCTCGGAGCTGGCTGATGGCACCGGGACTGGTGACAGTCCGTGGTTGGCTTCCGATAAAGCTAGCTGACTCCTTGGTGGAGTTGGCTGGTGACTTGGTGATGTCGACATGCTCCTATGGAGGAGCTAGTTGATATCATTGGTGAAGCTGGCATGACTCCTTGGTGGAGTTAGCCGACTTAGACGATGACGTCGACTGGGTCCTAGGTTGGAACTAGTTGATGTCACTGATGAGTCCAACCAAGCTCCCGATGCGTGGTGCATGCTCCCGAGGGTGATTTACGATGTCGCTACGCTGTATAGGTAGGACGTTGTATATCACTCGCTCTCTCGCTCTAGTGTGGTTACTTACTGGATGGTGGTGAGAAATCCTCGTTGATCCCATGGTAACTGGGGCTTCTACTTTATCAGTGGAAAAATCAGTTACAAAATACACTAAAACCAAATTATTTTCAATTGTTTTTTTATTTATTAAAAAATCATTAGTTACAATCAATTTATGTTAACTTATGTACTATTTCTCTTATTGGTCTATATTCATTTATTTTATCATGTAAAATTAAGCAATATGCAGTCGTTCTTTGAGGAAAGTTTTCTTTCGATTCAAATTCTAAACGTACATCTACAGCACCAGTCTTTAAAAACTTATGTTCCACACTACAATGTAACAATTAAAGATTTTTTTTAATAAAATTATCTTTTGTCACTAAATCTATTTTTGAGCCATAGTAAGACTCTTCAAAATTAGCATACATATCGTATAATAAAGCGAATTGATTTTTTTCAATATCAAGATTCAAATTCATATATGGAAAAATATGAGAATTAAGATAAAGTTTAACATTTGTTATTTTACAATGATCAAAATGTGTTACATCTTTTTGCCAATCATTTTTTCTATTTGATTGAAAACCAAGAATAACATAACGTGGCTTCTCCAGTTGAGTTGCAGTTTTCACTGTCCATATATGATGAGTTGTTTGTGGCAGCAATGGA
This sequence comes from Aphidius gifuensis, assembly GCF_014905175.1. Classification (NCBI taxonomy): domain Eukaryota; kingdom Metazoa; phylum Arthropoda; class Insecta; order Hymenoptera; family Braconidae; genus Aphidius; species Aphidius gifuensis. The sequence continues at coordinate 19,382,986 of NC_057789.1, read as the reverse complement.
TATTTATATAAATTCCAACTTCTAAATCCAATAGGAATGACAGATCTTTTTTTATATATTTCATTATATCAATTTTATTTTTGTTTGATAACATTATATACGGTACAAGCCATTCAATTTTTGTAAGTTTTAAATCGAATTCTGGCATATCGGGAACTGTCTCATTATCTCGTACGATGGCATTAATATTTGAACATGATTATATTATAATGAGTTCATGTTTCGCATTGTTAATTATTTTTTGATAATCTTCAGCAAAGCCAAAAATCATATTTAATGGAACGCATATATCAAAATATCCATCATCATTTATTAATTTCATACCATTTTGATTTATCCACCCTGCATTTTCATAATTCATTTTTGAACTTAATGACAAATAATTTTTCATTGTAGATGTAACAACATTCTTTGATTTATCAATTAAAACTCCATTTAATTCACAACGCATTTCATTAAACAAAAAACACATATCATTATTTACTAATGTTAAAGATAAAATATTAGCAAGTGGATCTTCTGCATTTGCAGCACGTTGTTGCGTTAATTTTCCACTCATACGTATATAGCTTTTTGATGGTAGAACAAACAAATCTTGATTCTGTATTGATATTCTTATTTAATCACTATTATCGAAACTGGTTGATCCAAATGACTGATGAGCATGTCACTCATAGTTGGATATTTGATTGTTGAATTGAACTGGCGCGTTTATATCGAAAATATCTTCATCGCTCATTTTGACGTGTAAAACAATTAAGGGTCCGGATGCAATAACAAGTCGAGCGCTCGGAGGCCTATAAAACGTAACGTGGTTCAGGTAAAATTCACGAAAATTTCAAAATGATTTAAAAAAAAAAAAAAAAATACCTTCATGTACAGAATCAAAAATGATCGTAGACTCCGAAGCGAACGTATGCGCACTCTCCAGTCATTATAAATACTAATCTCTTGCGCATGCAAACATATAAATAATTGAAGCGGCAGCACACAATTTGTTTATTAATGAATAACTTGGTCAATTATTATTAAAAAAAATTGAAAATTCGGAAAAAACTTCTTGATATATAGATGAACAATGTTGCCACTGACAAGTTTCAAAAAACGAATTTTGCGGCCGGCATTATTCAATAAATTAATAAATTAAAACAATACAAGTAAATAATATTTTTGATGTTACTTTTACTATCGCTAGACTTTAGAAAAACTAAATGCAAAGTTTCAAGTCGATTCATTGATTATTAACAAAGTTATGACGAGTTATACCTGGAAAAATAATGTTTTTTTCGAAAAAAAAATAATCAAACTTTATTTTTTAATCCATTAAATAATTATAATTGAAAATCATTTGTTCGAAAAAAAATATGTCATTTTTGATTCTGTACATGAAGGTATTTTATTTTTTTTTTTTAAAATCATTTTGAAATTTTCGTAAATTTAACCTGAACAACGTTCCGTTTTATAGGCCTCCGAGTGCTCGACTTGTTATTGCATCCGAACCCTCAATTAAGACAAGTTATATTTATCAAACTAAAGTTCCAAAATTTTTTTTTAGTTTGAGACCTAGACTCTGCAGGTAATTTATACTCTGATGTGTCAACTTCTTGACTGCTCGATTCAGACTGACTGGAGTTATATATTATATATATTGTATGAACTTTTTGTTGATTCACGTAAGCTTCTGTTGTAATGTTGCACTTGATTCTTAATGTATTCACTTTTAAAACATTAATCGGGTAATTTGATTCATGTTTTATATTAGCCCTCAATAGTCTCGGTGTAAATCCCAGTAAACGTGCTGGTGATTTTGGTTTTACAAAATCAATGTCTTTTTCACTTGTAATATGTAAATGTAGAGTATTTTTATTATATGTAATTTTGATTCGATATTTTTCTAAGTGAGCAGCTAGATCATCTATTTCATAACTTCCAGTTGGTATTTCAATTGTATCATAACTGCCAAAATATGAAATTATATTATTTTCATGATCGATATTTGGTAATGAATTAAATAATAAAAATGAAATTAGTGCTAATGAATAATTTTGTTCACTTGATAATTGTATTGGTGGAAAGTAATCATTTTCTAAGACTGAAGATTTACCGGTGAGAGTTAAAGTAAATGTATCGTTCATTCTCAAGGTCGATAAATAACTAATTGGAAATTTTTTTTTTTCTCTGCTTTTATAGTTTTCCAGTGAGAAATGCGAGACATAAATGTCCACAATTATACGTATTCCAATCTTGATAACGTTTATGATTATAATTGATGCTACCAACATTAAGATAACTGACAAGATCTTTCGGTGGTTGTAAGTTGCCAAAACTATCAAAGTATATTGCTGAATTTTTATTGAGTTTTCTATATGCTACCCGATGTTTTCCAGGATTCCTTTTATCATCTAAATCAATGTTTCCACACTTTTGTTTCCATAGTCCATCTTTTGGCATATCATTTCGCATAAAAACTTCACGGAAATTGGCAATTTTTGATTGTTTAGCAAATTTTAATAAATCACCATCAGTTAAAGCTCTTTGTGGTAGCATCAGTTGAAGTTTTTTGGAGACAGATAAAGTCCCATACCGCTTTTATGTGGTGTTAAATGAAGTCCTTTCCGATAGCAATCGATTCCATCATTTTATTATGTCGCTTATTTTCATTGAATTGTTCTTTACTCGTCTTTAATGCATTGATAGATTTGACAACACCAGATGCTCCACCAACTAACCCGCCTAATGCTGATATAGATGAGAAAATCGGGATTAAAAGTGGTAGTGCACCACCGATATGTTTAGCAACTGGTAAAACTCTAGGTACTGTAATAGCTTTCTTGCCATATTTGTTTTAATAGCTGCTCTCACACCGTTTATTGCTGATTTAATTGCAACTGATGAATTATTTGATCCCTTCATTGCTTGTTTTGCTGCTTGTACGATTTTTAAAAGTGATATTTTCTTTTTTGTTAGTTCCTTTTTTTTAACTGCACGTTTTTTATTTTTTATTAATTTTCCACCGGTCTTCTTTTTTGTTTTTTTATTTTTTAGCGAAGTTTTTTTTTCGTACATTTCTTTTTTTTTTCATTAACACAACCCATACCAAATTTTGATTTTATTTTTATTGCTCCAGTAACGAATGTAGCTGCTGCTCTCTCACTTAAACTTGCGTCTTTAGAAAAAATACGTTTAGCTGCTTCACGAGCTAAAATATCATCAGCTGCGTTTCTTGCCTTGATATCGTTGCGATTTTTCGAATAAGCAATATCGTGGTTTTTACAAGCTGCGTCTGAAGGATTAATTTCCGGATCCCCTCTTGCTAAACGTTTTTCTAACTTGGTACCTGGTACGCAATATGAATAACCAGGTAGATGAAGTTCGAACGGTAATTTGTTAATCATTTTATTGAGTATTCCTTTTCCACAACGTTTTTTGTTCTTTTTCTTTTTTGATGTATGCTCAATCATAGTTTATAACAGACTGACCTGCTTTGGTATAAAACGGTTGAATTTATATGATTTGAGCTCAGTGCTCATCACGATGGAATACCAGAAACAAGCTCTAAAATTACCATTTATAAACTTTGATATAATTACATCAAAAGTGGTAATGGTTTGATAGAAAAACATGATAGTGATTTACTACCAAACACAATAAGATGTGCGATAATTAGAGGAAGTAGATGTGGTAAAACGAACGCTTTAATGAGTTTAATTGTTGATCCAAACGGTTTACGATTTGCAAATATTTATATTTATAGTAAATCATTATACCAACCGAAATATCAATATTGAGAAAAGTTACTAGCACCACTTGAAGAAATAAATTATTATAAATTTTCTGACAACGATCAAGTCGTACCAGTTGACGAAGTAAAACCGAATTCTTTGTTTATATTTGATGACGTTGCAATTGAAAAGCAGGACCATATTAAAGCATTTTTTTGTATGGGAAGACATAAAGCTGTTGATTCATTTTATTTATGTCAATCATATGCGTGAATACCTAAACATTTGATACGTGATAATATTAATTTTCTGATTATCTTTCTACAAGATGATACGAATTTGGAGCATATACATCATGATCATGTTAACATTGATATGGAGTATAGTAAATTCCGTCAGATGTGTGTAGATTGTTGGGAAGAAAAATATTGCTTTCTGTGTATCGATAAAGATAGAGATATAGATATAGAAAGATATAGAAAAAATTTTGACTGCTTCATAACTGTAAATAACAAAACGATTTGTTAAATTTTATTAGTTAATAGTAAAATCGCAAAGGATCAACATGCCTCTTTGTGAGCAAGAACTGGTTGATGAAACAATATTTCTAAATGAAATTGAAAAAGTACAAAATGTTATTCGTAAAAAATATCGATTGATAAAATTAGGAAAAGAAAATATAACAGAAGCTGTGAATGAATATCTTACACCTGTTGTTACACCGCTCAACAAATTAGCTGCACAATTACCAACATCAATAAGCAATGAAACATCATTAATTGATGATAAATTATTTCTGGATGAAAAAAATACAAATGATAAAAAAAATAATTCAACTCATGAGGACAATTATAATACTTCTGATATTGAAGAATGAATTTATGAACAAGAAGGTGAATATGATACTGCTGATGAAGGTGAAGAAACATTTGTGGAAGAATCAAATAAGGATTTAATTGATGATTACTTGAAAAAAAATCAATAGTATACAGTGGGATAAAGGATATGGTGTAAAAAAAGTAAAATCCGACTTTAAAATTAGAAATGCAAAAATATTCTTCAACGATGATGAATTAAATTTTTTTGATACATCTTACAAAATTACACCAGGATTACTGGAATTATTATTTATGAAGTCACCAGATAGAAGAATTATTATTGATATGGATGAAGAAAAATTATAGTGAAATTATCAATAAGACAAACGCACATCATCAATATCATAGATTTAATATGCCAATAAAAAATCCAGCATTTCAAAAATATATTGATTTTATTGCACCTCATAACAATAATGAGCATTATAGAACTGGATTATTACTGACAATTATGTCTGTTAGAAAAAAAAATCTCTCTAAGGTCAATTGTATCTACTGGGATGATCCGAATGAACTTGTTGATCGATTACGATTATTAGTAGCATCAAGAGCAGCTGGTGATCCGAATCATGATCATAAGATCATGTCAATTATAGAAGAGTTGAGAGAAAGTGGATTAATATATTAATATAAAAAAAAAAAATCAGTCTGTATTGTAACCGATTTTCTGACCTGCGCGGCGAGAACTATCGGCCAAGGTTAACAACGAGGATTTCTCACCATCCTCCTCAAAATCACCGGGGGGAGCCATGTTGGTTATCTCGGAAGCCAACAGCCGTAGGAGTAACGAGAACAAAATACGAGAAGCTAACTCAGTCTTAGAAATGGTAGAGGGGCGCGGTCCACCTGATCGGACTATGAAATACGTAACCAAACCTGAGGGAACTATCGTGAACCAAGTATAGTGTGTTACATACGCCTATATTACATTGTGACTATACTATAGCAAAATACTGACGTCACAAGTATCATAAGTGTAGGAGCAAATATTCTACATGTGAGATATGTATTTTGTATAGGGAACCATACAGCGATCTATCCGTGATCAGGTCTTACACCTATCGTCCCGGACATGCGCAGCACGCTTTCCTAGCTCACAACACGAATAGGTATCCGATCCAGCCCGTAGCCTTCGGAGAGTTCGTCTTTTTACGGATGGAGGGGAAAACTAGCACCGGTCGAGGTTTAACGTATCAAGTCTACTACGGGACCTCGAATATATACGAAACATGTGCCACACTGACACCACTCGTAGTAGACTTGACCCTCCACAGTGCCTATGCGGTAAACCTTAGAAGTAGTATACATAGGAGGATCCTGGGCCACCCCCCCGCTGTGCCACCGCCCCTTCCCCCGCGAGGCCCGCGATCCCCCCGCTGCGATCCGCGGATAACACCCCAGGGGGCCCGCGAATTAATTTAATTGGGTCAAATCTCCCCGGGGGTCCGCGAATTAATTTAATTAGGTCAAATCGCCGCAGGGGGTCCTTGAATTGATTAATTAGGTCAAATCGCCATGGGGGGTCCGATTTTTTCATAAGACGCCATATTGGTTTTTCTATAAGACGCCATATTGGTTTTTCGTAAGACGCCATTTCAAATTTTTGAAATTTTGAAATTCCCGGGGTCCCATTTTTTATAAGACGCCATATTGCTTTTTCGTAAGACGCCATATTGGATTTTTTTTTATTGTCATCTTTGGTTTTTGAAAGACGCCATCTTGTGTAATTATTATTATTATTATTAATGGAAAAAAAATATTTTCCCTAACCGGGATTTGAACTCGGACCTTTGACATGAGAGTTTGGCACGCTATCCTCTGAAACAAACAAGAAATTATGCTATTCCCGTCGGTGAAAGAATATTCCTTCGGATATATGTATTATGGAATTTCAACTTGTTCATATATTATTAATATTTATAAATTGTTCATAAACTACTGAAAAATGAAATATTTGAATTTTATAAAAATTATTATTTATAAATTCAAAGTATATAATTTCAAAATTTCCCGCGAAACGACATCGGTAAAGCAGTAATCGATATTATTAATTATTCTTCTATCGATTATTGATTATTCTTTTATCGATAATTGATTTTTCTTTTATCATAAAAGTCCTCGTCTTTTCATCGATCATTGTGGAAAATTATATCCTGTCAACTATATATATAACAAGTAAGTCATAACCTTAAAATTTTTTACATATTAATAGAAATAGTAGTATAAAAAATAACATCGATCATCCTTATTCCATCAATCTCATTGCAATCCTTGGATATTTTATAAATGTTTTAAGTCTTTTATCCTTAGATTTTCACCAGCTATCATTTGACATCAATATTTTTTGCATCAGGTCATTATTTCTCTAAAAAATAACATAACCATCAAAATTTTAGTAATCCATAAATATCTTTGCCATTCTTGAATATTTTTAAAATGTTTTAAGTCAATTATCCTTAGATTTTCACCAGCTATCGGTTGACATTAATATTTTCAGCACCAGGTCATTATTTCTCCAAAAAAGTAACATAACTTCCAAAATTTTAGTAATCCATTAATATCTTCGCCATCCTTGAATATTTTTGAAATGTTTTTAATCAATTATCTTTAGATTTTCACCAGCTATCGGTTGACATTAATATTTTCAGCACCAGGTCATTATTTCTCCAAAAAAGTAACATAACCTCCAAAATTTTAGTAATCCATTAATATCTTCGCCATCCTTGAATATTTTTGAAATGTTTTTAATCAATTATCCTTAGATTTTCACCATCTATCATTTGACATCAATATTTTTTGCACCAGGTCATTATTTCTCCAAAAAAGTAACATAACCTCCAAAATTTTAGTAATCCATTAATATCTTCGCCATCCTTGAATATTTTTGAAATGTTTTTAATCAATTATCCTTAGATTTTCACCATCTATCATTTGACATCAATATTTTTTGCACCAGGTCATTATTTCTCCAAAAAATTAACATAACCTCCAAAATTTTAGTAATCGATTAATATCTTCGCCATCCTTGAATATTTTTGAAATGTTTTTAAGCAATTATCCTTAGATTTTCACCAGCTATCATTTGACATCAATATTTTTTGCACCAGGTCATTATTTCTCTAAAAAATAACATAACCTCCAAAATTTTAGTAATCCATTAATATCTTCGCCATCCTTGAATATTTTTGAAATGTTTTTAAGCAATTATCCTTAGATTTTCACCAGCTATCGTTTGACATTAATATTTTCTGCACCAGGTCATTATTTCTCTAAAAAGTAACATAACCTCCAAAAATTTCAGTAATTTGTCATTGTCTTTGCAATCCTTATATATTTTATGAAATTTTTAATAAATTTGTAGATTGTCAGTATATAACTTTCTTTTTAATTATTTTTTAATTTTTAGGTCAACCAAACAATTATCAAAATGGATCCAACTAAACCACAGAGAATACTCCGAGAGGATTACCGAAAAACAGTTGAACTTTTACAACAGGACGCGAATCCTGATCGCATCCGTTCGACAATTGTTTCATTACGTAGAGATATTACAAATTATAATCAATCACTTCGAAGTTTGCCAACTGCTTATAGAAAAATGACTCAGACGACAGTCATAATGCTGACACGTTTTTTATCGCAATTGGAAAGTTTGCAAGTACGAGGTGCAGGTGCATCTGCAACAGTTAATGTATCTAATGATACTGCTGAAAATTACATCGAATGGCAAGACTTAGAAAATGTATTTAGAAACAGGATGAAGACCAGCGTTATAATTAATTTAAAACATAAAGATGTAAAAGACTTTCTTTCTGATGCTAAAAAAATGTTAATTAGTCAGATAGCTCTCATTTTACAAGATAAAAATGCACTCAAAGTCAATACTGTATTAGCAGTGAACTATGAGATTGAAAAACCATCTGATAATAGCGTGGAAGTTGAAACAAAATATTTCAGTGAAGGTAGTTTTGAGGTTTTACAATCATCAGATCTAAATCAATTATTCAAAGAAAATTTTGAACATTTTATAGAAGATATTGAGGAAGCTGAATTAAAAGGATCTGGTTGGAAACTGCTGGAAATTCTTCATCTTGAAATCCAAGTCAATGATTACATACCATTGCAAGGTGGTATTTCATCTTTCGTTGAAATGCCATCATGGATACTGAAAACACACTCAGTCGTAAACGTCAAAAATTCTGATAATTTGTGTTTCATTTGGTCAGTTTTAGCATGTTTATACAAAGTGTCAAATCATTGTGAGCGTGTGAGTCATTATATGAAACATCTCGATAAATTGAATTGTAGCGGAATAACTTTTCCAATAACATGGGAAAAAATCAAAGTTTTTGGAAAACAAAATAAGTTGAAAATTAATATTTACGGAATTGAAGATGACGATGATGATGATGATGATGATGAAAGTGATGATGATGATGATGATGAGAAAAAAAATAAAAAACTTAGAAAAGAAAGGATAGGACCATATTATATAAGCAAAAATGAATCTGATCATGAAACGATTCATCTTTTGATGATCAAAAGAGAAATAGAAGCGGAAGATGATGATGATGATGATGATGTTGTTGTTGTTAATGATTTCAATTCGCAAAAAAATTTGTCACAATATCATTTTGCATGGATAAAAAACTTATCAAGATTGGTTTATGGACAAGTTTCTAAAAATAAAAATAAAAAAATCATTTGTGATCGCTGCTTATGTCATTTTCAATCTCAACAATCTCGCGATAATCATGAAAAACTATGCAGTGAAAAATGTAAAAGTGCAATGAGATTACCGACTGCAAAAAATAATATTTTACAATTTAAAAGTTATAAACATCAATTAACGGTACCGTTTATAATTTATGGTGATTTAGAATGTTTGTTGGAAAAAGTGCACAGTGAAGAACTTGAAAAGAATCAAATTTATCAAAAACATGTTCCAAGTAGTGCAGCTTATTATTTAAAGTGTAGTTATGATGACTCACTTTCCAAGTTCAATCTTCATAGAGGTAAAAATTCAATTGAATGGTTTATTACAGAGCTTGAACAAATTGCTCATCAAGTCAATAAAATAATAGATGATATTAAACCAATGTCTCTCACACGAGATGAAGAATTACAATTTTTGAATGCTAAAAAATGTCATATTTGTGATAAAAATTTCACGAAAAATGACGTAAGAGTAAGAGATCATTCGCATTGGACTTCAGAATACCGAGGTGCCGCCCATCAAATATGCAATATAAATTATCAAGAATCATGTATCATTCCTGTAGTATTTCACAATCTCACAGGCTATGATGCACATTTCATCATCAAAAAACTGAAAAACCAGTTCCGAGGTAAAATTGATATACTTGGAATCAACAAAGAAAGGTATATTTCATTCACAAAATCTGTCAAAGGTACCCGCATAAAATTCAGATTCATCGACTCATATAGATTTATGGCTAGTTCTATAGATTCATCATCAAATAATCTAGATGATAATAAAAAATCGATATCGAAAAGTCTCTGTAAAAATGATGATGAATTCAATTTAATTACAAATTTCCATATGATTATCTTGATAAATGGGAAAAATTTGATGATACAACACTTCCATCGAAAGATCAATTTTATTCAAAATTGAATGAAGAAAATATTTCAGATGAAGCATATGCACATGCTCTGAATGTTTGGCAAAAGTTCAAAATAAAAACACTTGGGGAATATTCTGATTTATATTTACAAACTGATGTTGCCCTTTTAGCTGATGTTTTTGAAAGCTTCAGAGCTGATTGTTTAAATACATATAAGTTAGATCCAGCACATTATTATACACTACCTGGACTTAGTTTTAGTGCAATGTTGAGATATACTCAGATTGAACTAGAATTGTTGACAGATCCTGAAATGATGTTGTTTATTGAGCAAGGTATAAGAGGTGGTTTATCACAAGTCTCAAATCGATATGGAAAAGCAAATAATCGATATATGGGCAGTGAATATAATCCTGAGGAGGAAGAGTCATTTTTAATGTACTTTGATTTAAATAATATGTATGGAGCAGCAATGAGAGAATATCTTCCAACTTGTAAATTTGAATGGATTGATAACTTTGATATTTCAATATTAAATTCAACTGCTGATAACTCGAAATATGGATACATTCTTGAAGTTGATTTAGATTATCCTGCAAGTTTGCATCATCACCATAAAGATTTTCCACTAGCACCAGTACGCGAAAACCACCTCTAGAAACCAGTAAAACTCCAAAATTATTGGCAACTCTAGATAATAAAAAAAATTATGTTATCCATTACCGGAATTTAAAACAATATTGTTCTTTGGGGATGATTATTACTAAAGTTCATCGTGTTTTAAAATTCGAACAAAGTGCATGGCTCAAATCTTATATTGATCTTAATACTGAGTTACGAAAGAAAGCCCGTAGTGCATTTGAAAAAGATCTTAGAAAATTATTCATCAATGCAATTTATGGTAAAACACTAGAGTCTGTAAGAACTCGTAAATCCATAAAACTTGTAGAAAAATATGGTGGTAGAGGTGGAGCAAGATATTATATCTCAAAGCCAAACTTTCACAGTCATTTAATCATTGACGATCTTGTAATAATTGAGATGAAACCAACAAGTATACTTTTCAATAAACCAATTTATCTTGGATTTTCTATTTTGGAAATGTCAAAAACATATATGTATGATTTCCATTATAATTTCATAAAACCAAAATATGAAGATAAAGTCAAGTATTTATATGGTGATACTGATTCTGCTGTTTACCACATATTTAGTCATAATCCATACGATTTAATACGTAATAATCCTGATAAATTTGATACATCTGATTATCCAGAAAATAATCAATATGGAATTCAATTAAAAAATAAAAAAGTTATTGGTATTATGAAAGATGAGAATAATGGAAAAATAATGAAAGAATTCATTGGTTTACGAAGTAAATTATACTCTTATGTTATAGCAGATGAAAATAATTCATTAAAAAAACGTGTTCATATGAGAGCAAAGGGCGTCAAAAGATCAACTGTAAGACAAATAACTTTCGATGATTATAAAAATTGTTTAATTAATCATGTTATTTTAAAAAAGCAACAAAATATTATAAGATCACATAAACATGAAGTAACAACAAGAACAATTGAAAAATTGCTCTCAGTTGGCAAGATGATAAACGACAGTTAACTAATGGTGAAACTGACACTCTGCCTTGGGGATATATACCTGTTGAACGAATGTGTTTGAGTAAAAGTATATTTAAAAGAAAATATGAATGATGTAAATAAAAGTTGTATAAATGTATATAATAAAAATTATTGTTAGAAAATAAATACACGTTGCTTTTTTTATTTATTAGTTTATTGATTATCTATCCATTGATTATGACTATTGTCAAATCCAAGATATTTTACATACATTTGATTCCCTCGTCTTTTCAAAACTTTTTCAATCAAATAAATGTCAGAATGTCGAACTTTTTGTAGCTCTTCAGTATAAAAGCTTCCTTGTATTGGATTTCCTTGATAGTCTTTAAGCTTATACGTTACAGGTGATGTTTTATTAATTTTAGTAATTGTGAATATTTCGTTTGTCCAATTTGGTTTATATCCTTTATCAAAGACATGCTTATATTTACTTATTCTTACATGTTGATTTAATTTAAATTTGATTTTAACATGACAATGATTTAAACTTTTAAATACAGTTTGTTTTAATATTTTAATATTTTACCAACAACTTCAACTGGTTTCATTTTAATTGTGCGATGTTTTGTATTATTATATTTTTTAATTAATTCTGGCAGCAATTTCAACCATTTATAATTTCCTTGCATGCTAAATTCAAAAACATTTTGTTTTTAGTGTTCTATTGAATCGTTCAACTATTGATGCTTTTAAATGAGTAAATGTTGAATACATATGAACATTATATTTTTTCAACATTGTTTTGAATGTTGAATTATAAAATTCTTTTCCTTGATCCACATGAAGATTTTTGCATATTCGACCTTTTTTGAATATTGATTCCATTGCTGCTGTTACCTCTTTTCCAGTTTTATTTTTGAGTCCAACAGCCCAGCTGAATTTTGAGAAAATATCAATGACTGTTAAAATATAATTATATCCAGAATTGATCTTTGAATGTTCAATCATTTCAACAAGATCAGCTTGCCACGTTTCATCCTTATCACGAATATCAACTTTACGTCGTAAAAAATTTTTTCTTGCTGGAGCGTGTAACTCACGCACAACGTCTCTTTTATAATCAGTCATAGTTCACTGACGGATGTATACAGACTGATTTTTTTATATTAATATATTAATATATTAATCCACATTCTCTCAACTCTTCAATAATTGACATGATCTCATTATCATGATTCGGATTACCAGCTGTTCTTGATGCTACTAATAATCGTAATCGATCAACAAGTTCATTCGGATCGTCCCAATAGATATAATTGACTCTAGTTGGATTATTTTTTCTAAGAGTCATAACCGTTGGTAATAATCCAGTACCATAATGCTCATTATTAACATTCTTATGAGGTGCAATAAAATCAATGTATTTCCGAGATGCTGAATTTTTTATTGGCATATTAGATCTATGATATTGATGATGTGCATTTGTATTATTAATAATTTCATTATAATTTTTTTCATCAATATCAGTAATAGTTCTTCTGTCTGGTGATTTCATAAATAATAATTCCATTAATCCAGGTGTTATTTTGTATGGTGTATCAAAAATATTTAATTCATCATCGTTAAAGAAAATTTTCGCATTTCCAATTTTGTAGTCAGATTTTACTTTTTTTACACCATAATCTTTATCCCACTGTATACTATTGATTTTTCCTAAGTAATCATCTATTAAATCTTTATTTGATTCTTCCACAAATGTTTCCTCACCTTCATCAGCAGTATCATATTCAGCTTCTTGTTCATAAACTGATTCTTCAATATCAGAAGTACTAAAATTGTCCTCATGTGTTGAATTATTTTTTTTATCATTCGTATTTTTTTCATCTGGAAATGATTTATCATCATCAATTAATGATTTTTTGCTAACCGTTGTTGTTGGCAGTTGTGCAGCTAATTTGTTGAGCGGTGTGACAACAGGTTTAAGATATTCATTTGCAGCATCTGATATATTTCCCTAATTTTATCAATTGATATTTTTTCCGAATAACGTCTTGTACTTTTTCAATTTCACTTAAAAATTTTGTTTCATCAACTAGTTCTTCCTTGTATGTTGTTCCTTTGCGATTTTACAATTAACTGAGAAAATTTAACAAATTGTTTTGTTATTTATAGTTATAAAGCAGTCAAAATTTTTTCTATATCTCCCTTTATCTATATCTCTATCTTTATCGATACACAGGAAGCAATATTTTTCTTTCCAACAATCCACACACATCTGACGGAATTTACTATACTCCATATCAATATTAACGTGATCGTGATGTATATGCTTTAAATTTGTATCATCTTGTGAGAAGACTATTAAAAAATTGATATTATCACGTATTAAATGTTTTGGTATTCGTGCATATGATTGACATAAATAAAAAGAATCAACAGCTTTGTGCCTTCCCATACAAAAAAATGCTTTTATATGATCCTGCTTTTCAGTTGCAACATCATCAAATATAAACAACGAATTTGGTTTTGCTTCATCAACTGGTACGACTTGATCGTTGTCGGAAAATTTATAATAATTTATTTCTTCAAGTGGTTCTAGTAACTTTTCTAAATATTGATATTTTGGTTGGTATAATGATTTACTATAAATATAAATATTTGCAAATCGTAAACCATTTGGATCAACAATTAAACTCATTAAAGCGTTCGTTTTACCACAATTACTTCCTCCAATTATCGCACATCTTATTGTATTAGGTAGTAAATCCCCATGTCGTTTTTCTATCAAACCATCACCACTTTTTGATGTAATTATATCAAAGTTTATAACTGGTAATTTTAAAGCTTGTTTCTGGTATTCCATCGTGATGAGCACTGAGCTCAAATCATATAAATTCAACCGTTTTATACCAAAGCAAATCAGTCTGTTATAAGCTATGATTGAGCATACATCAAAAAAGAAAAAGAACAAAAAACGTTGTGGAAAAGGAATACTCAATAAAATAATCAACAAGTTACCATTCGAACTCCATCTGCCTGGTTATTCATATTGTGGACCAGGTACCAAGTTAGAAAAACGTTTAGCAAGAGGAGATCCGGGAATTAATCCTTTGGACGCAGCCTGTAAAAATCACGATATTGCATATTCGAAAAATCGCAACGATATCAAGGCAAGAAACGCAGCTGATGATATTTTAGCTCGTGAAGCAGCTAAACGTATTTTTTCTAAAGACGCAAGTTTAAGTGAGAGAGCAGCAGCTACATTCGTTACTGGAGCAATGAAAGTAAAATCAAAATTTGGCATGGGTTGTGTTACTGAAAAAAAGAAAAAGAAATGTACGAGAAAAAAAAAACCATTATCTTCGTTGAAAAATAGAAAAATAAAAAAAAAGACTGGAGGAAAATTAATAAAAAATAAAAAACGTGCAGTTAAAAAAAAGAAAATAACAAAAAAGAAAATATCATTTTCAAAAATCGTACAAGCAGCAAAACAAGCAATGAAGGGATCAAATAATTCATCAGTTGCAATTAAATCAGCAATAAACGGTGCGAGAGCAGCTATTAAAAAAAATGGTGGCAAGAAAGCTATTACAGTACCTAGAGTTTTACCAGTTGCTAAACATATCGGTGGTGCACTACCACTTTTAATCCCGATTTTCTCAGCTATATCAGCATTGGGTGGATTAGTTGGTGGAGCATCTGGTGTTGTCAAAGCTATCAATGCAGTAAAGACAAGTAAAGAACAATTAAATGAAAATAAGCGACACAATAAAATGATGGAATCAATTGCAATAGGAAAAGGACTTTATTTAACACCACATAAAAGCGGTATGGGACTTTATCTCTCTCCAAAAAACTTCAACTGATGCTACCACAAAGAGCTTTAACTGACGGTGATTTATTAAAATTTGCTAAACAATCAAAAATTGCTAATTTCCGTGGAGTTTTTATGCGAAATGATATGCCAAAAGATGGACCTTGGAAACAAGAGTGTGGAATCATTAATTTAGATGATAAAAGGAATCCTGGAACACATTGGGTAGCATATAAAAAACTCAATAAAAATTCAGCAATATACTTTGATAGTTTTGGCAACTTACAGCCACCGAAAGATCTTGTCAGTTATCTTAATGTTGGTAGCATCAATTATAATCATAAACGTTATCAAGATTGGAATACGTATAATTGTGGACATTTATGTCTCGCATTTCTCACAGGAAAACTATAAAAGCAGAAGAAAAGAAAATTTCCAATCAGTTATTTATCAACCTTGACAATGAACGATACGTTTACTTTAACTCTCACCGGTAAATCTTCAGTCTTAGAAACTGATTACTTTCCACCCATACAATTATCAAGTGAAAAAAATTATTCATTAGCACTTATTTCATTTTTATCATTTAATTCATTACCAAATATCGATCATGAAAATAATATGATTACATATTTGAACAGTTATGATACAATTGAAATACCAACTGGAAGTTATGAAATAGATGATCTAGCTGCTTACTTAGAAAAATATAATATCAAAATTACATATAATAAAAATACTCTACATTCATATATTACAAGTGAAAGAGACATTGATTTTGTAAAACCAAAATCACCAGCACGTTTACTAGGATTTACACCGAGAATATTGAGTTCTAAAACAAAATATGAATCAAACTACCCGATTAATATTTTAAAAGTGAATACATTGAGAATCGAGTGCAACATTACAACAGGAGCTTACGTGAATCAACAAAAAGTTCATACAATATATAACTTTTTTCCTGCTGTACCACCTGGTTATAAAATAATTGAAGTACCAGCTAATCCAATCTATTTACCAATTACTGTTAAAACCATTGATCATTTACAATTAAAAATTGTTGATCAAAACGGAAAATTAGTGAATTTCCGTGGTGAAACAATAACCATTACGTTACACGTAAAATCATAGGAATGGGAATTTGCTTCAATTCACGCGCTATAAAACGTGGGGCATCGTATAAAAGCAGCACATCATGGACACCTCCAGTCAGTCTGAATCGAGCAGTCAAGAAGTTGACATCTCAGAATATAAATTACCTGCAGAGTCTAGGTCTAAAAGTAAAAAAAAATTTTGGAACTTTAATTGGATAAATATAACTTGTCTTAATTGTTTTACACGTCAAAATGAGTGATGAAAATATTTTCGATATAAACGCGCCAGTTCAATTTAACAATGAAATATCCAACTATGAGCTACATGCTCATCAGTCATTTGGATCAACGAGCTTCGATAATAGTGATGAAATAAGAATATCAATACAGAATCAAGATTTGTTTGTTCTACCATCAAAAAGCTACATACGTATGAGTGGAAAATTAACGCAAGAACGTGTTGCTGCAAATGCAGAAGATCCACTTGCTGATATTTATCCTTTAACGTTAGTAAATAATGCTATGTGTTTTTTGTTTGATGAAATGCGTTATGAATTAAATGGAGTTTTAATTGATAAATCAAAGAATGTTGGTATAACATCTACAATGAAAAATTATTTGTCATTAAGTTCAAGAATGAATTATGAAAATGCAGGGTGGATAAATCAAAATGGTATGAAATTGATAAATGATGATGGATATTTTGATATATGCGTTCCATTAAATATAATTTTTGGCTTTGCTGAAGATTATCAAAAAATAATTGTCAATGCGAAACATGAACTCATTATGATACGATCACGTTCAAATTTGAATGCGATCGTACGAGATAATGAGAGAGTTCCTAATATGCCAGAATTTGATTTAAAACTTACAAAAATTGAATGGCTTGTACCGTATATAATGTTATCAAACAAAAATAAAATTGATATAATGAAATATATACAAAAAGTCATTTCTGATTTAGATCGTGGGACTTATATGAGTATCCATTGCTGCCACAAACAACTCATCATATATGGACAGTGAAAACTGCAACTCAACTGGAAAAGCCACGTTATGTTATTCTTGGTTTTCAATCAAATAGAAAAAATGATTGGCAAAAAGATGTAACACATTTTGATCATTGTAAAATAACAAATGTTAAACTTTATCTTAATTCTCATATTTTTCCATATGGGAATTTGAATCTAGATATTGAAAAAAATCAATTTGCTTTATTATATGATATGTATGCTAATTTTGCAGAGTCTTACTATGGCTCAAAAATAGATTTAGTAACAAAAGATAATTTTATTAAAAAATCTCCATTAATTGTTATTGATTGTAGTAAACAAAATGAGTTTTTGAAGACTGGTGCTGTAGATGTACGCTTGGAATTTGAATCAAAAGAAAATTTTCCTCAAGGAACGACAGCATATTGCTTAATTTTACATGATAAAATAATTGAATATAGACCAATAAGTGGAATAGTACATAAGTTAACATAAATTAATTGTAACCTATGGTTTTAATTAAATAAAAACAAACGAAAATAATTTGATTTAGTGTATTTATTTATTTATTTATTCACATTTCCTCATCATCATCGAAATCACGTAGATCATATGTACTATCATCTAATATTACATCTTGGTTATTTTCACCATCAAGAACCATGGTTAGTGTTCCTTTCTTGACAGCATTTTCTAGCTCCTTAAATTCTTGATCATCTTGATTGAAATGTGTAGCAAATCTTTTTGGTAGATATGCATAATTTTCATTGTTGATTTCAACTGTTAGCGCTGGACCATACTTTGATGTTGGAAATCTCGCTACTTTAGTAATTTTATAAACTACTTTTCTTTTTAAATCTTTCAATGATTTGCGTTCGTTAGCTTTTTGAAGTTTTTTTGCTTTTGCAAAACCCATTTTTAATATCTGTAAATGGAAAAGTTATTTTAGTTAACAAAATACATTATTGAAAAACATTGAAAGTATTGATAAGTTAATAAAAATTTATAAATATATGGTAAAACTTACTTGTTGGTTTCTAAGACTGGGCGCACTACAGCTGATGGACTGAACGATGAGTGATGCTTAGTCTCTGTGCACGAGAATATATACTAAATCTCAGGTCCCCCACCAAC
>NC_057789.1:19001675-19059175 GCF_014905175.1 Aphidius gifuensis | reverse complement strand
ACTCCATCTTACACATTATAAGGGTAACACATTCAGCTAAAATTACGAGGATTCTCTCGATACCACTCATGTTATAATTAAATAATTAGAAATAATGTTAATCAACGACTAAAGATCGTAAGATTTCAACTGACCAATAAGAAGCTAGATAAGTGGTAGGGATATGGAAAATAAGCTAAGGGAGCAAACGCATCCCCGAGCTCCCCCGAATATTCCCGACCTACCCTATGGTCAGCTTGTGCCATTGACCTAGGATATCGATCAGTTCACTGGGATCTCTGATCCTGTGACTTCCAGCTCTAACTGCTTAAATAAGTGTTTTACAAAGTCTTAGAATCATTTTAAGAGTCACCAGCCGAAAACTGTAAGTTATATTTATCCAATATTTTATTGATTTATTTTGCTTAAATATCTTTAATTATATTTACGTAATATTTGGTTACGCAAATTATTAATTTAAACTCATTAAAATCATATTTGATATAACTTGTAATAAATTCAGACCGCATGGTCTAAGTTCTCTTGTTCTTTTAAATTAAATTCAAGTGCATACTTTTTGTGTTAAATTATTTAATCAAATAAATATTGAATAAAGTAAATTATAGTTGGCCGATTTAAGCAAGAATTTGCTTGCTAAAAATATTTAATTATTAAATATAACAATCAACGACCTCGTGGTCATGAATTTGGTCTTAACTACGACCTGTAAAGCATAGTAAAGCGTTTTATGTAATTATTAAACCAAACAAATGTAAAAGTGAACTTCGTTATAATTTTTATTGTAAATTCAGTGTTACACAAGTGCGTCAATTATCTCAAGGTCCACGTCGGTCCAAATCTAAATATGTTATACTCAACATCAATACTATTGGTAAACTTGTGGTATTTTCAAAATAAATTTACCATTTTATTTAACATTATATGTTTTGTGTTTGACTCAAGTTCTTATAAATTATTTGTGTTTAATTTGTGTACTATTCTCGCGTATTTTTCAGGTTCCTTTTTACCTCTCCCTACCTTTCTAATGTTCCTTCACTGGGCAGGATAAACAGGGTTAATCAAAATACATGTCTAGTTGGATTATTTTACAGGGCAATATTGATTGTCTAATAAGTAATCCGGCTACGATATTTCAGCGCCTTAAAATAATCTAGTGACGGCATTGGGTTTTTTTTCTCTTAATAACGGTTTTCGAAAAAAAAAATTAAATATCAGAATTTTTTTCTTCAATTTTATTATTTTTTTTTTTTCTTCTCAAAAACTATTATAGATAGGGGAAAAAACCCATTATGCGGGCGATAGAGTTTTTTTGAGACGCATATTATAAGCCTTATACAAAGTCTTTCTTTTGATTTCGCGTTGAGTTATTTATTGCGCCGTTTTTGAGTTTTTTTTTGGCGAGCCATAACTTTTGTTAAAATGAAGATAGGGAGTTCGTATTAGGCTCAAATTATGCGCCTCAAAAAAATCGAGTGACGGCATTTGGGTTTTTTTTCTCTCAATAACGGTTTTCGAGAAAAAAAATTAAATAACAGAATTTTTTTTTTCAATTTTATATATTTTTTTTTTTTTTTCTCTCAAAAACTATTATAAATAGAAAGAAATTATGCAAAGCGGGCGATAGATTTTCTTGAGGCGCATAATATGAGCCTAATACGAAGTATCCACTATGATTTTGCGTTGAGTTATTCATTGCGCCGTTTTTATAACTTATAAAATTTTTACATAAAAACGTATGTACTATTTTAAGTTACATAAATAATAATTTAAGAATAAGGAAATATAAAACAGAGAAGATTTACGAACAAAAAACCTGTGGTGATATATACTCTGTGATGAATAGTTTAGACACGACAAATTTTTAAGTAAGAAAAAAAATTTTTTCAAAATTTACATTTTTGTTTTTTGATCAAAAACTATTATGAATAGAGCAAAAAACCTAACACGCGGGTGATAGAGTTTTTTAATGCACTTCCTTTGAGCCTAGTACGAAGTCAGTTGGTTACTCAGTTCGTAAGTTATAAGCGTTTTTTTTTTTTCGCCGACGAATTCAAGACTGCGGCTGAGCCTATGGCTCCTAGCCTCCGTAAAAAATTAGAATTGGAAAAAAAAATATATTTTTAAACAAAAAAAAAAAAACCACTTATAAAAAATTTTACTAACAATATAATAAAAGCGTTACTAAAAGGAGTAAAAAATAAAAGCAGTTAACAAAAACACTTACATATTCAATTATCACTCGATGAAGCAGAATCCGATCGTTCACGTTCTTTTTCTTTTTTCTATTCTTCCAAGTTTTGAGACGTTAGTTACGTCAACGCTTTTGAACAACCATGCTTCTAATCATTTTTCTTCTTATAATCTTCGCTTATTGTTGGCGAATACGTAATGGACGCTCACCTGTGAAATATATAAATTTACTGTTTTATTCTGTTTTCACTTTTTTAATCCACTCTATTATTTATTTCACTGTATTATTTTACTTTTTTACGTCACTATATAATTTTTCCTTTTGTTTTTTTTTTCACTGTATTAATATATTATTCGAATACTTACGTAACATTTTTTTAATGAATCTCCGATTATTGATAGCATTAGTACATCTTTTTATAAATCCATATAGAATCTCTTTTACTGGATTATCTTTTGTGAGTATTCCATTTATACGATCTTTATCAAGATCGTCTTTGAATATTTTTACGTCTGCTTCAAAATCTTTAATCGATTTAGCTAACTCATCAATTGAAGTAATATATTTCATCATATAATAAATTTCTTTCATACTGCTTTCAATTTGGGAATTACCCCGTATTTTTTTAATAATTTTCGGACGTTTGAAAGTATAGTTGGGCGTGTTCATGTTGAAAATAGTTGGGCGTTGTTCATGTTGAAAGTGTTGGAGACGATCTGCAACTGACTCGAAAATTAGGATCAAAGGTGTCGGAAAAGCACTTCCCACTTACGTTTTAGTTTTTCGCTTTTTTGAAAAAATTTTTTGACTTTTTTTTATAAAAAATGATTTACTAGTTGCTATTTCAAATAATCTATTGTAACTTGAAATTTAAATTTTTGATATCTTCCAAAAAAGCTAATAAAGATCGCTTTTAAATATGTTATAGTTCTATATTTTTTCTAAACACTCAAGAGTACAATTTGTAATGAAATAATAGTGCTGCCAAACAATAAACAAAAACGTTTTCTTTTTAATGGAAAAATTTTCTTTGAAAAAAAAATAAACTCATACTAATTTTATATTCTAGCATTTTAATTTTATACATTTTAAATAATCAAAAGGACATTTTTTTTTCTCGCATGATAGATCTTTAGACGAACTACCCATGTATTCATCCTTGAATTAAAAAAACACGGCGCCAGCAGTAAACAATTCTATTGAAAATAAATATAGATAAAAAAATACCAAGACAGTGAATGTTTATTTTTCGAACAAAAAATATTGTAATCAAAAGAAAAAATATATTTTTGTCTAAAGAATAGAGAAGTTTTCTATTTTCATTTGCATTTTTTTCCTATACCTGCGTTTTTGGTTGCTTTCTTTCTCTCCAGCTGTGACGCTCAGGTGTGTCATTGTGATATGTAAAAATGGGCTTTTTCATGCAAGTATGTCACTCAAATAATAATTCTTATAAATATTTCAAGTACAGGTGGCGTTGATTTCGATAAAATAATTATAAATAGAGCTGACAAATAGTATTTCATGTTACTTTATTAAAAAGGTACAATGTATCTATTTATAATTTTTTCTGTGTTAAGTGTTTCAGCTGCAAGTAAAAATGACTATACAGTCAAACAAATACAAACAGATGCAGAATTATTTAACTATTATTTTCACGATTTTAAATTCTCAATAAATAACTGGAAGATAATAACATTCATAGAATTAGATTGGTATATAAAACAACAGCCACATTCAAATAATGACGTATTGCTGGCTGTAAAAACATTGAAAGAGAGATGTACACATGTGATGCATTATACACTTAGCTTATGTGACGCAGTAATACAGAGACAACAAACGGTACAATTAAAACTAAATGTTACAAAAGAATATGTATGTCAATTGAAAGCAATTTCTACGGAACCTGAAATAGAGCAAGATATAAAACAAAAGCGTGATGTATTTAATGATAGAAACACTTCTATAGGCAAATCTTTTTTTACATCTTTGAGTGATGAGGAATCTGCATTCTACAATTATAAAATTAATAACATGATGAAGGAAAAAAAAAATTTTGTATCGGACCTTGAAAATCTTACGCATATATTACCAGCTGAAGTAGAACAGTTTGAAAAAATTTTAATAGATTATTCAACTTTAGGTAATTCAACACTTGGCTCGTTTTTTATAATATATAAAGATTTCAATAAATGGTTTGGTTATGATCGTGAGAACGAAACACGAGCATATTAGGAGCTTTATTATCAAACAATTCTCTATTCAGATGACTTTGGCAATGTTATAGATGGATATAATCATTTTTTAAAAATTGTAATTGATTCCAATAATTTATCAAAGCTAAATATACTTCATCCTGAAATATTATCAGCAGAAAAATTAGAAGGCTCACTTGAGTTCTTTGCAAACCATAGTGGTGAATTTAATTTAACTATGAATATAAGAGATGCCATAGCTAATCATTTACTAAAATATCACGAATTAATATAGGCTATGAAAATAGTAGATTATTAGTTTTAATAAGGATTATATTGAAGATAAAATTTATCATATACATAAATTAAGATCGTACCCTATTGCTCAACAATTGGGGGATAATACAATAGGATCAGCGTAGATAAAACCTAGAGCTAATTATTTGATTTTGTCGTCAGATCAATCACACTATACACTTGTGAAAAATAAAATTGATTTACCTTTATTTCAAGCAAGTGTGAATATACATTAGGCTGATTTGATTTTTTTTTTTTTTTTTTTTTGATTTTCAAGACACTCTCGGAATATCTTAAGTACCTCAAAAAAATGACCCAGTTAAAATTTGAGCCCGAAAAAAAATTTTGTAGAGAATGCTGTCCTCAAATTTAGATTTTCCATTTGAATAACATAGGAAAGTAACGACAATTCCAAATAATCCAACTTAGCGCTTCTAATTCAAAACTAACGATGTTCAGACTAATGTCTTCTGAAAAAGCATAAAAAAATACATATATTTCAGTTGCAAGAAACTAAAATTTACCATAAATGAAGTGGTACTTTAGTATCGAAATTGAGAAAAATAAAGTTTTTTCAAGTTTTATTTTACATACTATGGAATAACTCATACAATTCTTTACCAAAATAGCTTATATTTGACTCATTTTGTAGGTTTCTAGGAGACCTATCTGTTATTCATCGTATATTTCGTTTCTTTTATATTTTATAATAGGAATCGAGTTAAAATTGTAAAAAAAAAGTTAAATTATTTTTGAGAAAAAGGTAAAAATGATTATTTATTTTTTATTCATTCACATTATAATTTTTTTCATGTGGATAAGGGTTGTTTTTTTGCGTGTGGTCCACAAATTGAAGAATAAACTGGTGCTGCTCTCCATCTGGTGTAAGACAGTTACTAAACTCCTGCTCAAGACTCACTCCTCTTTCAGCAACATCGTTTACGACTTTCAAATCTTTGAGGACGTTTAAACATTCTTGGTAGCTTGTGTTCTGTTTCCATGCATCAAGATTTTTCATAAAAAAATTTGGCGTGAGTTCAAATTGTTCAAAAAGCTTCATTGACTTTTGCGTGACAAAGCAACTAACATCTTGTAAAATGAGTTGGCTGTAATCTGGCTCACAGATTTTCTTATTTATCTTTAGTTTATTCACTATCTTTAGTAAGAATATTTATAGCTATTTGTTGAATTGAACTAGAAATATTATGATCAAAAAAAGCCAAAAAAACTAACTCTTCAGACAAGTACCATAAATGAGTAGTGAGTTTCAAAAGAGCGGCATCAGGTACTTTTAAATTAACTTCACGATATTCAATTAATTTCTGCATCAAAGTTAAATCTGTCTGTGCTGCTTGAATTGCGTCTCGTGCTGTGAACCAAGCCTTTACATAAAAAAGAACGATAAAAATGCAAGTTTCACGTAAACTATCAAAATCATAGGCAGAAAGATTCAATTCCTGTTTGAACATATGAATTTTCAAACAGTAAATTGCTTTTGATAACCAGCGAGTATGGCTGTCTGCGCCAGGTTGTTTAAATTTTCTTCCTTTCTCTGTATCACTCAAAAATGTTTTTGTTAATAGTAACAATTCTTTATAATCGTTCCTTGGTTGATAACTCTAGAAGAATTCCAAAAAATATTTATTGCATTCATTCATTTGTTTATTATTCATTGATGTTTTTTTATTCAATTTTTTGTTTTTCAATATATAATATTTTAAGGATGATAACCAGAGCCGGGAAGTTGATCGTCTGTTATTTCAGCTTTCCGTAAATACCATGGCAACATGGTGAAAAATAGTTTAAAAAAAGACGATCTAAACTTCGTACATAGAAAAAATGGCTTCATTTTTTTTTTGGCCTCTTAAACAGGGCTTTTAAAAATATCTTGTAGAAATTATTTATTCAAAAACATTCATTTTAGTTAGAAAATGGCCATGATGCCATTTTTCAACTAAGATTGATAATTATTTAATATAAGTATTTGAATAAATAATTTTTTACGCCAACAACATAAAACCATTTTTAAGAGGCCGAAAACAATAAGGCCATTTTTCCATGTACGAAATTCAGATGGTCTTTTTTTCAACTATATTCCACCATGTTGCCATGGTGTAACCGAAAAAAAAAAAAAAACAATACATACCTAACCTAGAGGATGTATTCCTGACTACAATGCCACGAGAGTTATTTCGTTGTTGAGCTTGAAGTAAATCATAATTGTCACATGATATAATATTAACAACATTAGATGCAGCAATGTCAAAAAGATTTGTCATTTCCAATTGAAAATTTTTTTCTCAGTCAGTTATGAAAAATTGATAATATCACCCACCACATTGAACTAAATTTCCAAAAAATATCCAAACAACACGTTAGAAAAAAACCGAAGTGTTTTCTTTTTTCGCACAGCTGATTCACCAGTAAAGTGAGCTTGAGGTTGTTTTACACAAAGATATGTAAGAATAAAGATTCATTTACAGCAGACAACCTGCGAGACAACACTGGACACAACCAAACGACAACTTATAAGAATCAAATATAATAAATCTAATGGGCTGTCGCTCACGCATGCGCACTTCGACTTATTCATACACAATAAACTTTAAAATTGATAATTAGTGTATTTCTATCATAATAATAGAAAATTAAATAATCCACACAAAAAAAATTATAATGTGAATGGATAAAAAATATATAATCATTTGTACCTTTTTCTTCAAAAAATAATTCAACTTTTTTTTTACAATTTCAACTTGATTCCTATTATAAAATATAAAAAAAAAAAAATATACGATAAGTAACAGATAGGTCTTTAAGAAACCTACAAAATGAGTCAAATATAAGCTATTTTGGTGAAGAATTGTATGAGTTATTCCATAGTATGTAAAATAAAACTTGAAAAAACTTCATTTTTCTCTATTTCGATACTCAGTACCACTTTATTTATAGTAAATTTTAGTTTCTCGCAACTGGAATATATGTATTTTTTTGTGCTCTTTCAGAAGACATCAGTCTGAACATTGTTAGTTTTGAATTAGAAGCGCTAAGTTTGATCATTTGGAATTGTCGTTACTTTCCTATGGTATTCAAATGAAAAACCTCAATTTGAAGACAGCACCCTCTACAAAATTTTTTTTCGGGCTCAAATTTTAACTGGGTCATTTTTTTGAGGTACTGAAGATATTCCGAGAGTGTCTTGAAAATCAAAAAAAAATCAAATCAGCCTAATATACATATATGTGAATCATTATCATATTAGAAGTATGAGAGCTCACATCAAGCTGGTTGTCAGATTTCTCTAATTACGAAAATTAATGAATCACCTTACTTGATTGTGACATTAAAATTTCTCGTCATTTCACGCCATACTGGAAAAAGTTAAGTAATGAAAGACGTTGGTTATATAGTTTACCAGGAGAACCAGAAATACATATACTGAGTGGAGACAAGAAAAAAAAAACTATTGTCATTTGTGGTGTTGGTATACTACGGATACGAGCAGGTTGCCATGCACGCATAAATTACGGAACCATTTTCGGTCAACAGGTAGTGAATATTGATACCATATATGAGTTTTAAACTACAGCGACATTGAATGTTACAAAACTATTGCCTGAAATTGTTGATTCTACTATAAGAGAAACAAACTAATCATCAGCAAATCCAGCAGTTTTGATTTATAATATATCTCTTGAAGAAATAAGAAAAGAGATATTAGATCAAAAAGAAAAAATAAATGAAGAAAATCAGTGGAAGAAAATTGAATTTAAAATTATTCTTAGTGAAATTATTATGGTGCCAATATTAGTAGTGTATCAACCAGAGTTCTAGACCAGAGGTTGGTCGAAAAAAGGTAGATCGGCGAAGGGACAGGGGACTGCAACTCTGTCGGTAAAACAGGGATAATAAAGAAATTTGTTATTTGAATTCCCAGTTGTTGATAATGCAGAGATGGTAAAGAAATTTGTCATTTGATGGTGTGAAATCCTCAATTGTCATACGTCAGTAATACAGATTTGGAAAAATTTCGTCATTCTAACGTGCGATTTCCCATGTCTTATGTCTTATGTCCCATATACCATTTGATGGTGTAAATTCCCAATTGTCGGGTGTCGGTAATACAGACTTGACCGGGAAAAATTAAATTTTATCATTTTAACATGCGATTTATCATGTCCCATGTCCTGGGGCATAGCTCAAGTTTCAAGTCTCATGTACTATATACATATATATTTTTAAATTGGATGTTGCTGTAACTAGGAAAAAATTAAAATGAAAATTAAAAAAATTTTATTGTATTTTCGGATGACACATGAAACTTTCATCGCGGTCGGTAATGAATATTCCTTCTTTACCGACTGATGGTAAAGTAGATTTGACCAAGTTTCAGGAGTCAACCAAATATGTAATAAAATTTTTTCAGCAATTTCAAAAAAATTTTTGGAAATTATCCAAAAATATTCTTTATATAATATTCTTTAGATCGACTCCTGAAAATTTTTCTTGTCAGCAATAAACTTACTCGAAATATTAATTTTTTATAATTATTCATTCATTTTTCAATACTATCATAGGACTATAAGCTGACGTCATCATTCAGTTTTTTAACTTGAATATCAATTCAACATGAAATTACAAAAAAATGATTCTCGTAGAATGTATTCAAAGATAAAAAAATGAAGAGTCATCAAAAAAGTAAAGTCAACTATATTTATTATTTTTCTAAAATAATATAAATCACGTCCAACGTGAAGACAATGATTTGAACGGGGCATCGAAACATGATCCATGACGTACGGCAAGCACGCGCGGTCATTGTAGATCTTAATCATGCATCGCTTTTTATTTTTTGCTTCCTTTGCACATTTTTATTTTTCTTTTCAAGACAAATGTATTGTTCTTTATTTATTGTAACGAAATTTATTATTTAATTTATTATTTAATAATTATTAAAAGAGCTTGTTACAAACTAATGAGTTCTTATTATTTATTTGTTATCGCCTGTATTGTTAATAACTAATAGGAGTTAGTTATTAATAATTAAAGGAACATTGTGCTAGAGGCTCTGTGGAGGGCCAAGTCAGTTATACATGACGTCGAGTGGGGCGCCTATTCGATGTTTGTAACGTGACTTGGTACGTAAACCTCTTGGCAATGGCTTCCACTCCTCCGTCGAAGAGACGAACTCACCGAAGGCTGCGTACGAAGCCTGATCGTAAACCTATCGAACTGCGGGCTAGGAAAGCGTGCTGCGCATGTCCGGGGGCGATAGGTAGGAGAGTGCTACCTGAGTGGGGTTAAAGCTCACAGCAGCTGAGCACTGAACGTCGTCGTTAGACGACACAACTTGTCTGGCTCTCGAACTGATCACTTCTCTTCTCTTGACTGGCTCTCTTGGTTCACTACTGGTTCTCTCGACATCGTTAGATCTCTCGTAAAGGTTCCCTAGGTATCAGACGTTAAGTCCTGGTGAAGGTCTGTCCAGATTTCCAATGGCAGACTAATACTAATGATCACGCTATATGGTTCTCTTATTATAATAATAATAATTATTATATTCATCGCACATAAATGTGTATGTGTGAGTTCACGAATGGATCGCTGTAAATAATAATAATAATAATAATATTGAGATATATTATTATTGCAATGGCAACGTATGTGTAAGACCTGGTCACGGATGGATCGCTGTATGGTTCCCAATACAAAATACATATCTCACATGTAGAATATTTGCTCCTACACTTATGACGTCAGTATTTTGCTATAGTATAGTCGCAATGTAATATAGGCGTATGTAACACACTATACTTGGTTCACGATAGTTCCCTCAGGTTTGGTTACGTATTTCATAGTCCGATCAGGTGGACCGCGCCCCTCTCCCATTTCTAAGACTGAGTTAGGTTCTCGTATTTCGTTCTCGTCACTCCTACGGCTGTTGGCTTCCGAGATAACCAACATGGCTCCCCCCGGTGATTTAAAGGAGAATGGTGAGAAATCCTCGTTGTTAACCTTGGCCGATAGTTCTCGCCGTGCAGGTCAGAAAATCGGTTACATTATTCATCTTTCATTAGTCAGTGGTCAGTTGATCTCGCGGCAACTACTTCCTTCTGATTATTAAAAAAATTATATATTTAAAAATATATTCTATCGAAAGGTGTGAGAAGCTTGTTAACATTTTAAGTGCGGGTTATTCATCTGCAAATACTATTGAAAATATTGATCGATGGTCCAAATTGGGTAGTGTAAATGTAAAACTATTGAATAAATTTTTGAAAAATTCAGCTGATTCAGTGGGTGCAGAAAAAATAATCCAATTAGTGGTTGATAGACTTACAACAATAATTAAAAATTACAAGTGAAAAGAGAAAAGACATCACATCATGGTGCTGGTATGAGTACTCATCATGATGAACCGGCATTGCATGATAGAGTAAAATGGAATAACTTGGAGAATATTTTTAAAGGAAATATCATAACTGGAAGTGTAACAAATCTTTATCATATAAGAATAGAAGATTTTTTAATAGATTCTAAGACTGTTGTCATCAAAAAACTAAAAACTTTTTTGAAAAAAAAAATTAATCTCAAGATCAATTCATGTTTACATTGTGAATATGAAGTTTTAAAAGATGATACAGAAGTGAGAGAAATCAAATCTTTTATTACAAAAAATGCTGTTATACTTCCAACAACAGACCTGGATGAGTGGTTTAATGAACATTTTTTCGATCCATTATTAAAGAAAATTGAGGAGTTCAATCTTGGTATTTCCGGCTGGAGCTTGAAAAAGATTCAGAGCATTATCTTCACTGTATGCAAATATCAACCGTTGCGTGGTGGTGATTCTACGTTTGTTGAAATGCCTGATGACATCAAAAAAAAAGAGCAGTTTTGAATATAAAAAATAGAGATAATTTTTGTTTTTTGTGGTGTGTGACTGCAGCTTTACATCCCGCACAAATACATACAAATCGTGTTGCATCATATCCACATTTCAGTACAGTGTTATCATATGATGGAATATCTTTTCCAATAAAGTTGCGAGACATACCAAAATTTGAAAAACTCAACAATTTGAAAATAAATAATTACGCAATTGTTTCAAATGATCCGAAAAATAGTATTATTGCTCCTATATTCTTGAGTGATAATATT
This sequence comes from Aphidius gifuensis, assembly GCF_014905175.1. Classification (NCBI taxonomy): domain Eukaryota; kingdom Metazoa; phylum Arthropoda; class Insecta; order Hymenoptera; family Braconidae; genus Aphidius; species Aphidius gifuensis. Next base: position 19,047,328 of record NC_057789.1, on the reverse strand, counting down.
TGTGACAGTCAATCGATTTATCTGTTGGCAGTCGATAAAAACGAAAATAATAATAAAAAAAAAAAAGTTACGAATACTAATGACAGTATTTCTGATGATGAATGTTTTTCGGCTGACGATGATGAAGATGATGATGATAATAATGATGAAGATGACGATGATGACAATAAAATGGAAGTTGATGAAGAAAATGAATATGAAAATTATGTTCAAAAGCAGAAAACGGAAAAAAAATTTTCCATTTTGCATTAATCAAAAATTTATCACGTCTCGTCAGTTCACAAGTCAAACAATATAATAGTCGTTTATATATATGTGACAGATGTCTCAATCATTTTACATCGGAAATATTTTTGGAAAAACAGTTAGCTGACTGTTGTCAAATTAATGTGGCACGAATGATCATGCCAAAAAAAGATGATAATATTCTAAAATTTAAAAGTCATCGGTACAAAGAACTTGTACCTTTTGTCATTTATGCTGATTTAGAATGCATTCTCAAGCCAATTGATAAAACAGAGTTTAACGAGCATATTCCACACAGTGCTGCATACTACGTAAAGTGTAGTTTTGATAACTCATTATCATACTATAGAATGAATCGTGGTGAGAACTGTATTGACTGGTTCATCAAAGAATTGGAAAATTTAGCCCGTCAGATTAATGATATTATCTCAAATATAGTACCAATGGGAAAATTGACTGTAAGACAGGAGCAAGAATTTAAAAATGCAACAATATGTCATATTTGTGAGAAGACTTTCCACGTGCAAGACGTTAAGCATCATGATCACGATCATTTCAGCGGAAAATATCGTGGCCCAGCTCATGCCAGGTGTAATATTAATTATACAAAGTCTCACACAATACCTGTAGTCATGCACAATTTATCAGGTTATGACTTACATTTTTTAATACAAGGACTTTGCAAGACATTTGAGGGTCAAATACACATATTACCAATAAACGAAGAAAAATATATTCCATTTACAAAAAAAGTGGATAAAACTGTTGTAAAATTGCGATTCATTGACTCATTCAGATTTATGCGAAGCAGTATTGATAAACTCTCATCTTATTTGAGTAATAATCAAAAAATTATAACACACAGTGAATGTGACAATGAATACTTTGATTTATTGTGTAGAAAAGGAGTATTTTCCTACGAATATATTGACTCATGGGAAAAATTATCTGAAACATCTCTACCACCAAAAAAAGAATTTTTCTCAAAATTAAATAATCCTAATTAATAACATCTCAGATGCAGACTATGAACATGCCAAAAATATTTGGGAAAAATTTCAAATAAATACATTAGGTGAATATTCTGATTTATATTTGAAAACTGATGTGCTTTTGTTGGCAGATATCTTTGAAAATTTTCGCTTGAGCAGTTTATCAACATACAGTCTAGATGCACTCCATTATTTTACTGCACCAGGTCTAGCATTTGATGCAATGTTGAAGTATACAGGTGTGGAACTTGAACTTATGACAGATCCAGCAATAGATCTCTTCATTGAGAAAAGAATTCAAGGTGGTGTTGCGCAATGTATGAATAGATATGCCAAAGCCAACAATCGGTATATGGGTGAAAAATACAATCCAGAAGAAGAAGAATCATACATCATGTGTTTTGATGTTAATAATTTATATGGTGCTGGTATGAGTCAATATTTGCCTTATGGAGGTTTTCAATGGGAAGACAATTTAAATATTGATGTGACAAATATATCAGATGAAGCTGATATTGGATATATCTTAGAGGTTGATTTAGAATATCCAAAAAATTTGCATTATTACCACAAAGATTTACCATTATGTCCAGAACATTTTACAGCACCAGATTCAAAACAATCAAAACTAATGATAACTCTCCATGACAAGAAAAATTATGTGATACACTATAGAAATTTAAAACTATATTTGGGGCTTGGCATGGAGTTGAACAAAATTCATCGAGTATTAAAATTTAAACAAAGCTCATGGCTGAAAAAATATATAGATCTTAATACTGGTATGCGTCAGCAAGCAACCACTGATTTTGGTAAAAAATTTTTCAAATTAATAAACAACAGTGTATATGGAAAAACAATGCAAAATGTGAGAAAGGAAAAAGATTTGAAATTGGTGACAAAATGGGAAGGTCCCCCCACGAAAAAATATATATCCTGGATATATCCAAATGGCGTATATCCTGCATATATCCCAGGATATATCTTGGATATATATTGGATATATCCAGGATATATCCTAAAAATTTCTGGAGAAAATACTAGTAGCGCACTCTTGTAGCAACACCTGTGACTATTGTGTGCACAAATTTCAAAAGCAGACCATATTAAGGTTTCAGTAAATTATACACCAAGCGAACTGTCATTTACATTAGAAGTTTATAGGTTAATCATAGGATATAAATTTACGTTTTATGTTACATTAAATAAATAAAAAATTAATAAATACGTAGACATTTATGAATAATTATTATGCAAGGTTTTCTTTATTATTTTTATGTTTTCATTTTTACATTTTTTAAGTTATAATATTAAAGCATTAGTTTAAATATGATATATTTAAAAAGTCTTTTACGATATCACACCATGTTTGCATAATATACGTGTAACTTTAGATCAATAGTCAAGTAAATCAAAACTTCACTCAGTCATGTGCTAGTACGACATTTTGGTTATTTCCATTGAATTTTATTTGGGACAGTGCTTCGATCGCAACTTGGATAACATTGTATTGATAGCTGCTCCAATTTTACCCTCGTTGTAAATACTTTTGAAACGAGCCGAAACGCATTCTATAGTAAAAAAAAAAAAAATTAATTTAATACATTATTTTATAAAATATTACTTGGATCACCAAGAAACATTGATAAATAATTTTTTACGTAGAATTGCCATCATTGCATCTTTGTCCAGTGCTTCTCTAGAAGGTTGGCTATCATTTTTGGATATTTTGCTTTTCCCTCCTTTGTAATTACTTTTTAGTAAAGTGTCTAAAGTAAAAACTGAGTTAACAAGATTGGTTGCCATTGCTGTAGGAGTTGTTGTTTTATTGGCATTATTCCACTCTACTTCTGACACAGTAACACCACTTCCTTCTACTCCAATTTCAATCTAATATATACATAAAAAAAAAAAATAAGTTGTACAAATCACCTATCTTTAAAAACAGTTTAAACTTTTTAACTTTATACACTTACTCGTTTTATATATTTTTTTTTTTTAGGTACAAGACTTTTATTTTCATCTTCATGCATTGTGTATGATCGTTTTTGAGCAACCACATTTGACCTCTCTTGACACAAAATTTTTTTTTTAGAATTGACGTCGTATCATTTTCAAGTTTGTCAAACTTTTCACCAATAATGTTTATATCTATATTTTGAAAAATATGAATATTAATATATAAATTATTATTTCTCTACATTCATACATGTATATGAATAGTTTTTTTTGAAGTTATATGTGAATATAAATAAATATATCATACAAAAAAAAATATTTCTTACGATTCATAACATCTTTCAGTGTTGGAGTTGAAGGTGAAGAACTTTTTTTAGAACTTTGATTCCTTTGTTCATCTATTTCTAATGTACAATCAAGGCTATTTATTCCAGATATATCCGCCTCATATATGGGCTCTGAATTTTTATCTATTTCATCAACCTGTAATATGTAACAATGAAGAATGGTAAATTAAAAAAAAAAAGAGCTAGCTTCACGAACAAAAAAAATAATTGTACATGACAGATCAACTACTACCTCATTTATTTTATCAACATCTTCAGTTGAAGCAGCATTCAAATCAATTTTCATTGGTGATGGTATATCGTCAAGCATTTTAGGTTTACGATTTAACACATCCACATTCTCTGCCAAAGAATAAAATAATACAGATGAAAAATTATTTTTCAATCCTATTGTATATCATTTGATAAAAGTGTTTGTATTTTACCTGATACGTGGATCACATAGGCATCATAAAGTTTCCAGCCACTGGGTGGTTTCTTCACACTGTCTCTCCATTCAACGACATATGATGCAGTGGATGCAGCATCATCGCTTTTCCATTTTTTATAATCAAAGTCATGAATCCAATCAACTAATATACCTGCAGTGTAAGTGTCACGGTATTCACCATCGCACCATTTGAATAATCAGATGTATCAAAACAAAAAACCAGCTCCAAGTTCCAGTAAAAATCAAGCAGAAAAAAAAAATAATGCAAAGAAAAGAAGAAGAATACACGACAAAAGAAGAAGAATACGAGACAGAAGGAGAAGACGAAAAATCAATATTGACAAATATTGACGAAAGAATTGATATTGATCCGTTAACTTTTCATAAGAATAATGTTAGTGATGCTGATAATGATGACACAGACGAAGATATAACGGAGAAAAAAAAAAAAATTTGGATGATGAAGAAGCACCTTGAAAGGCAAAAATCAATAAATTCTCATGACAAGGTTCAAAATACAATGTACACCATTCAAAAATTGAAAAACAATAAATTATTGTTTGGTAATTCAATGATTGAAATAAAAAATCATCATATTTATGTGAAAGATAAAATTTATCCGGCTACTCAAGGTCTCTTGGAGTTATTATTTCAACAATCACCTAATGCATCTATTATTCGAAAAGTTGATCGAGAAATTTTTATTGAAATTATAAAATTAACAAATGCACATCGTAAAAATTTCAAACCTGATGGTGCATTTCTGACAAACAGGACACAAAATATAAAAATTATGTATCACTGTTTGTCAAGTCTTTGAGAAAACAAAAAGTAGAGAGCAAAAAAGGTTCAGCACTTGTATTACCAAAATACAAAACACTACAAAAAAATAAGAAAATGAATAATACAAATTATATATATTGGGATGATCCCAATGAGCTTGTCAATTGTCTTCAATTACTTGTAGCTTCAGAAAAAGCTGGCAATAATAGTCACGCTAATGAAATTCTTTCAATTATTGAAGAATTGAGAGAAGCTTGTAATATTTGTTAATATATATGTTCATCCAGTCTTTAATGTACAGTCATTAAAAGGACATTGGAGTGGAATAATGTCTAGTGATGATATATTCGGACGTCAATTATCAAATAAACGAAAATATTCTATCGGAGGAAAAAGTGATGGCGATACAATAAGAGGACCACCTGGAGAAGGTTTCAAATTTACAGAAGACGGAAAATATGACATTGCAGAAAAAAAATTATGTCACATTGCCGATGCTCAAGACATGAATGATGCTGTCTCAGAAAAAGTAGCACTGATTCTGATTGAAAATGAAACTAATAATCTTCTTAGAATAATGCAAGAAGATATTCAAAAATATAACACTGAAGTCATTAGTAAACTGACAATCAAAGTGGACACATTGCAAAAAAGTGTTGAAAAATCACGTCATACATTAGATGAGCTGAGTACAGAAGTTGCAAGTATATCTCACTATTTGACAGAAAATTTGGGAGTACGTTTAGAAAATTAAAAATAAAAATGAATAAAACAACAGAAAATAATAATAAAAAAGAAGACAATAACTATTTGAAAAGCGTTGTGGCACATGAGCTACACAAGCCTGCTCGCAGATATTATCAACGTAGACATGTTGACATTAGAGCTCTTGATGAAACATGGCAATGTGATCTTGTCCACATGAGTGCATATGCTTCCGTAAATTTATACACAAGTTTATACTTACAATAATTGATAATTTTTCCAAATATGCATTTGCTGTACCACTCAAGACAAAAAGTGCAAAAGATGTTACTGCAGCGATGAAATCTGTTTTCCTGAAAGGTCGATATCCAAAAAAACATTTACATGTCGATCAAGGCAAAGAATTTTACAACAGTGAATTTAAGAATCTCATGGAAAAATATAATATAAATATGTACTCAACATATAGTACTTTAAAAGCAAGTATAGTCGAAAGGTTTAATAGAACCCTGAAAAATCAAATGTGTATATGAACTTTCATTTTTAAATATTTTTATCGTTGAATCATTTGTTTTTTGACACAAGTTCTTTTGGGTCGACTGTATTTCTCTGAATCAGTAAAATTTGGTAATAAATTATTAACTGAATTTCTTTTTTTTTTAAAAGATTTATTACTCGAAGTTTGTTGATCGATAGAAGATTGTTCAGTCAATGAGTGTTTTTGTTTATTTGCTTTGTTAGAGTTAACTATTTTTGGATTATTCTTTATTATTAGCTCAGTTTCAACATTTCTTTTTTTTATAATATTCGATTTTTTTGTTGATAAATTTTTACCAGTTCGTAATTCTTTATTTTCTGTTGGTGTGATTATCTGATTTTTTTTTTACTTTATTTCTTAAAGTTCCCATGATTACTTTTAGTATATCTTGTTTTGAATGAAATGAGCTGTAAGACTGCTTGGAATGAGCAGAAAATGATTTGATTTTTGTTTTGGTATAATTTTGAATTTTAATTTTTATAGAGTCGATTTTATTTGTATAATTTTATTCGTAAATTTATATATACTAAGATGAATAGATAAAAAAAAATATACTTACCTCAAACCAGCTGCTTGCAACAATTTTTGTACTCTGAAATTGTAAAAAGAAAAGAAATCATAAAATCGGGCAAAGAAGAAGGAAATGTGGATGTGTATCATTGTCATAACTGTGTGAGTTATTATTTTTAATTCTGATGAACGACCGTTAACATGACGAAAAAAGTGTCAACATGTGAAGTGTACGTTTTATTTAAAGGCTGCTGTTGAATTGAATTTTTTTCGTGTCTTGACTCAATAAGAATTTGTTGTGGGTTTTTTGTCGCTACTAATATTGTGTTTGATTGACCATTGAAATGCTTTTGCCAACATTAGATATTTTTTTTGATGAATTTTATTTATAAAAATTACTTACCGAAACTTGTTGATCTTCTGATCAGCCGTTTTGTCGCAAGATCACTGACACACTTATGAAAAACTGAAAAAATTTCAATTTACGTATAGGATGAAATAAGAATAGATCAAAAAAATATATATGTAATAAGACTTGTTAAAAATAGTGCTGAAGTTGAGAGCTCCATTGAAATTTTCAAATCTGTCACTTTAAACAGCCCTCCTCGACGTTGATGAACAAAAAAGTTATGCTATCTTGTCTTTAAGGTAGCACGAGCAGTAGAAAAAAAAATAAATGATTAATTTAGGAAATAGATATTATCCGATCCAGTTGAAATTTTTACACTAAATTGCGCATAATTTTCACGTAATAATAGCGTTAACAGCCTTCCCCTTCGTTAATAAACAAAAAAGTTATGTGATTTTGGCTTTAAGGTAGCACAACCAGTAGAAAAAAAAATGAATAATTGATTAAAGAAATAATTGTTATCCGATCAAGTTGAAACTTTCACACTAAATTGCGCATAATTTTCACGTAATTATGGCCTTAACAGCCATCCCCGTCGTTAATAAACAAAAAAGTTATGCGATTTTGGCTTTAAGGTGGCACAACCAGTACAAAAAAAAATGAATAATTAATTAAAGAAATAATTGTTATCCGATCGAGTTGAAATTGTCACACTGAATTGCGCATAATTTTCACGTAATTATAGCCTTAACAGCCCTCCCCTACGGTGATAAACAAAAAAGTTATGCGATTTTGGCTTTAAGGTAGCACAACCAGTAGAAAAAAAAATGAATAATTGATTAAAGAAATAATTGTTATCCGATCGAGTTAAAATTTTCACACTAAATTGCGCATAATTTTCGGGTAATTATGGCCTTAACAGCCATCCCCTACAGTGATAAACAAAAGACTTATGCTATCTTGGCTTTGACCCTTGTGTTTTTTCCTATATATTTGTTTAGTCGGTTAGCAACTACATCATGAACGGTCACTAACTCCAACACTCTATTTTCTGATGGTTAGTAACTACTTTATCTATAAATACATATAAATAATTTTTTTTTTGTAATAATAAATAAATAAAAGAAGCTAATAATTGAATTTTATCTTGTTCATCATGACCTGAACTACTTATATCAATCACTGTTTTTATTTTTTTCATTTATGGGCATTAATTACGCATGTCTCAGTCAGATTTTCTTCCTTAGATGGGTCAGTTACCCTACCGCTACCTTATTCGATAATTTTAATATATCGCACACGTGGATAAGTTAGCTAAAGCATAGGTTTAGTGTAGGTTTAGGTTTTAGATCAAGGGATCGCGTCCGGCAAGACGCAGAAAAAGAAAAATCGATTCAGAATAAAAAAAAACAGAGTTGGACTTAAAATTCTATGGATGCAATTGAAAAAGAAATATATATATATTTTCTTTTATTTTATTTATGAAATTAATTTAATAAAAAATTGGCAAGTAACTGGCCAATCTTGGCAAATTTTCATGGGCAAGTCTTAATAAGTAATAATGGGCCATATAAAAATGGTGTAACGTGCCAGGCCCTGTGTATGAGTGACCTATTAAGGGCAGAATTCCGTCTTGCATCGGCCGTTGCCAATGTCCGTGTCGTATTCTCCTACACAGGATACGGGCTTAATAAAAAAGATTTAAAAGAAAAATCAAAATGACCTTTTGCGAAACGTCTACTCTACACAAACGTCACTAACTCTTAATTATTTAATCATAAATTTGGTATATTACCGAATAATAGTTGTTTTTAATTACGTATCATCGTTTACTTGAACTTCGTATATTCAAAAACGTCAGACTATAGAAAAATATTCGCATAAAATTTTCAAAAAGCATCAAATCTGTAGAAGCACCAATAGGTCTAGCTATTGTATCCACAATTTTTAGATGTAGTCAATTATAATTGGCTTTTATTCATACACCGTTGATTTTTTTTAAGCTACGCGCGCGGTCAAAGATTCTCAAAACCCATCAAATAAATATGAATATTCAAATTAAAAATTTTCAAAAGGTTTATTCTATAAAAACATCACTTGTTCTTGCTTTTATAATCATAATTTTAAGATTTTAATAACGAGAATCTGTTTTTAGTTATACAACGTTGATTTTCTTAAAATTTGTTCAACTAGGCCCGCGGTCAAAGAATCTTACAACCCGTCAAAAAAATAAAAATAATCAAAATAAAATTTTATAAAATGTTTATTTTATATGAGGATCACATAGTCTTGCTATTTTAATCATAATTTTAAGATGTAGTCAATGAGAATCTGTTTTTAGTTATACAACTTTGATTTTCTTAAAATGTGTTCGACTAAGCACGCGGTCAAAGATTCTCAAAACACGTCAAATAAATGAAAATATGAGTACGATTAAATGTAAAATGAATTATTACTCGATTTAAATTATAACTAGCTATACACAGTCGATAAAGAAGATTTCTTTTTCAAGGTTTTTCTTTTTTCCTCGATATTTTTTACAACCGAAAAAGAATAAAAAAAAAACGGGCAATAGAGTTTTTCAAAACTTTTTTTGGAGCCTTATAAACATTTTATTTCAACTCTATGATGACATTTTTTGGTCCGTTTTTTCGATTTTTTTTTCGGCGAGCCATAAATTTTGTTATAATCAAGATAGGGAGTTCGTATTAGGCTCAAACTATACGCCTTAAAAAAATCTAGTGACGGCATTGGGGGTTTTTTTGTTTCTCAATAACGGTTTTCGAGCAAAAAAATTAAATATCCGAAGTTTTTGTCAAATTTTGAAGTTTTTTTTTTTTTTTCTCAAAAACTATTATAGATGGAGAAAAAAACCCATTAATGCGGGCGATAGAGTTTTTTAAGGCGCATAATATAAGCCTGATACGAAGTCTCTCTTTTAATTTTGCGTTGAGTTATTCATTGCGCCGTTTTCCAGTTTTTTTTCGGCGAGCTATAACTTTTGTTATAATGAAGATAGAGAGTTCGTATTAGGATCAAATTATGCGCCTCGAAAAAATCCATTGACGGCATCAGGGGTTTTTTTCTCTTTCACTAACGGTTTTTGAGAAAAAAAATTAAATATCGGAATTTTTTTTTTCAATTTTTAGTTTTTTTTTTTTTTTTCGAAAAACTATTATAAATGGAAAGGGATTCTGCAAAGCGGGCGATAGAGTTTTCTGAGACACATAAATTGAGCCTAATACGAAGTCTCTACTATGATTTTGCGTCGAGTTATTACATAAATAATAATTTAATAATAATGAAATTTGAGTCAGCTACCTTCTCGGACTGTTGCTATGGGAATTAATAATTTTAAAACATTATTTATAAATTAATATGAATAAATATTAAATATATAGTTTGTTTATTCGATTTTTAAGCCGAACATTAATACCAAAAACTAAAATATGAGATCTATAATAATAATAATAACCTGAAACGTAATTTTCAAAATGAAACACTAAAATCTGCTGAAAATTTAACTGCAACACTGCAACGAAACGGAACGGAACGGTAACTCAAATTTAATCTTAAACGTAGTCGAAATCTTAAACATAATCGTAGACGTAATCGGAATTTAAAAGCACAAAATTAACACCAGAAACTCAATCGAAACAAACCTTCCATAGACTCAGTCTTCGAGGAAAACCAAGAGTCGCTCAGTATGTGGGTTATGGAGAGAGGGACGGGTAAAGTTGTGTGGGAGAATTAATTGAACAATTTAACAAACAATATTTAAGCAAAGCCGTAAGCCAAAATTTATATTCAAATTCTCAATAATAAAATACAAAACATAATTAAAATCGTGATCGGAACAATTAATTATCGCGTTATAATATCAATAATCCAAACCAACTAAATCAACTTAATCGTAATTTGTCGTCACAAACCTCCAATAATTAATTTAAATCAAAGATATCCGCGAAAATAATATTCAAAGCTAAACGAAACCGGGATTAACCGAAAGTCAAACATAACCAAAACGAACACGAGGCTATCCTCAGGGATAACCCATAGCGGCTCAGAATACCTGGTTTTATCAGAGTGAACGACTGTTCAGCTCGGAGTCCCAAAGCAGAGAGAGAGTTTGTGCTACTCTAAAACAATACGTAGTCTAAATTCTTATACTACTCCCCTCTCCTTTTTGATATAGTTTGTTGAATAGTATACTATCCGCATCGAGCTGGAGTTTCAAATAATAATAATAATGAATCGAATACGTATTACCGGGTTTACCCGGATTTTAACGAAGAAAATAAATAAATAATATTTTAAATAATATCCTCCGCTTCAAGCTGGAGTTTCAAATACAAAATCAAATAAATAATTAAATAATATCACCGACGGAAAGTCTGAACAATAAAATCAGCTGGGCCTATCAGGCCAACGAGAAAATCTCGTTACAGAGTACAGTATTCAATATCGCATCGATGGTGCGTGCGCCATATGTTGTTTGGATTATTACAGTTTTAGAAATTGCGTTTTTCCTGAAGTTTCTCTAAAAAAACAGGGCACTCTGACAAACATTATAAAACCAAATCGAAGCAACACAAAGCATAATTGCCTCCGGGTCCAGAGCGATTTATAATAAAAATAAATTGAGCAAGAAGAGTAAATAGTGTGAAAAAACCTTTAGGTATATTTACAGTATTCAATATCGCATCGATATCGCGAATTCAATAATAATACTGTAAGCTGCTTTAAGCTATGTTTCTAAGTCACATGTTGTGGTTATTGTTTGTTTTTCTTTTCATCAAGTTTAATGAGTTTTTGTTTTTACATTAAGTTATATGTAAAAGGATTTATTTTCGAATATCTACATCAGCTGCCAGAAGCATCTGTCTATAAAGCAAAAAAGCAATCATATTTTTAAATACTATCTTTGACTTGTTCATTTTTTTGTGATGCACAACTATTTAGTAAGTTTGAGTAACAAATGTTATTAATAATAAAATGTCGGATAAAGTGAATAATATTTAAAACAATGATGCCCAAGACATCATTATTAACGAATTTCTCGATGCTATAATTAATATATCACATGTTAATTTTGATGATGACAATGAAAGATAGTTGCTGTCAGTGAGTTACAAAACATCAATATTAAGTGTCGAAGATCTTTAAGCTTGGTTAAGAAAAAATTTGACAGTAAGTTCACGTAATGATTTGTCGTATGATACAACAAAAACAATTGATATGAGAACTTTTACGAGACCGAAAAAAATTGAAGAATGAGTTTGGAATTAATAATGGAAATAACATCACCAACAAGTCATAATGTTTGAAAATTACATTATTAACAAGATTCATCAATAGAAATGAATAATAAAAATAATAATAAAAATCAAAAAGACAAAGAACATGTGTCAGCAATGTTGAGACCACCAGTGTCAGGCACGTTATTAATATTATATTAGAAAGTCTTGTTGCATTTTTAAATATGCCACAATCAAATAATATTAATTCTTTCATCAATCTAACACCTGATTTTGAGGATGCAACAATTATGAACACATCAAGACCATTTTTTTTTAGATACATCAACAACAGATATTGATAAAATTAATAAAAACAAAATTAACGATAATAAATTTATATATTCAGATTGAAATATTCACAATGTAACGATGATATTGCTAATAGTTTAGCAATGGCTGTTTCAGAAATTTAACCTGAATCAATGATGCAAATAAATATGTTTAGTTAGTTTCTGGAAGTAATCCATTTTCAAAAGATTATTTGGATAATTCTAATGGTAAAATTGACAATAGTTTTCACAGTAAAACTCTTACTAATACAAATAATACTTTTACGTCTGAATCGTTGAATGTATTGGGAAAAAAAAAATAATAGTATTTTTACTGAATCATTAAATGTTTTTAACGGTAAAAATTTGAGACTTCATTTAAAAAAACGAATTATGCCACATTCACTGAACTAGTTGATGTTATATTAACAAAATATAACAAAATTGTTGATACATGTTATTATCAAAAAATATTTCAATAGACAATAAGAAGACATTTACGGAATCATTAGATAGTTTGTCAAAAAAAAAAACAATAAAACATTCACATCAAGTGAATTTAAAAGTGCACTATCAACACCATTAGAAAATCATTAATTTCTAATGCTACATATAATACTGATTAACCCGATCATTTAAGCTATACATTGTAACAACAGATTCAGACTCATATTATTATTTAAAAGAAAATAAAAACATCAATGACAGTATTCATTTACAACTATCTCCAAACTCAACATTCAACTGTCCTAAAAATCAAGATGATGATGAATGTGATTATAAAAATACGACATTTAGATTTTTTTAGATGTTACATTAAAACACTCGACTTTACCGGCTAAAATACGTCATAAAATTTCCGAAAAAATTCAGGCTGCATAAAAAGCCAAAAACAACATATAAAAAAATTTTCAACTCAATCCGTGAGGGTCAGGCAGATGACCAGCTGAAGTTACTCAGAATGCCCCATATATAAACGCAAAAAAAAACAAAAAAAAATTTATTGAACTTGATGGAAAAAAAATAAACAAAGACAACATGTGACTTTGTGCATTCGACTTACTAGCGCCGTTACTGGTGATAATATGCACTGGTTTGCTCCGATTTATGGTATACACAATGTGACGTCACCGATTACTCTCCTTATAAAACTCCATGAGAATATATAATAAATTAATTCGTCAACGTATGAAAAAAAATATATTATTATTAAAACTTTACAAAAAGATGTGATATCATAACAAAAAAAAAACCTAGTTTTTTTTACAAAAAGAAGCGTCAAGTATTCGAAATCGTTTAGCTATTTTATTTTTTTAATACAAAAAGATGTGGTACCAAAAAAAGTCAAGAATTAAATATATTTTTAATGCATATAATTAAGTCTTAACTGTTGGCAAAATTTTAAACTTGACCCCATTTGGTTTAATATATATTATATATAAATATGAAATTCAAATTGGGAAAAAAAGGTCGGGTCAAGTTTGAAACTTTGTCAACAGTTAAGACTTAATTATATGCATTAAATATATATTTAATTCTTGACTTTTTTTGGTACCACATCTTTTTGTATTGTAAAAATAAAATAGCTAAACGATTTTGAATACTTGACGCTTCTTTTTTTTAAAAAAACTAGGTTTTTTTTTTTTGTTATGATATATATATTATATATATATATATTTATATATTTTATACGGCCGACAAATTAATTATCAAGAAGCACAGTAGTGCCTCGAGTCAAGTATGAGAAAGAAAGTATGTGTGTGGATGAGAATATGTGTGAGATGAGTTAACTACTCCTACCGTGCCTTATTATACATCAAATATTTTGCCCCCTTCCGTCGCGAATCTATTAGAAATTTAATTAAAATATGATAGAGTTGAATGAGGATGCTGAGGTTTGGTAATGATCCCATAAATCGATGTCGACCTTTTTTTAAAAAAAAAAATCAGATTTTTCCGTTGCGTAATTATATTTAAAGCATAATTTTGATATTTACGGTCTTTGCCTTTTCGTTAAATCGACCAGATTTCTTCCGTTCAGTTGGTAATAAAAACTTTACAATTATTTTTTAGTGTTATTATATATTGGCTGCACTGCATAATTTTATTATTTGTATTCATACATAACCTCCAGAATACATTGACTTTCACGTCAAATGTCAGAAAAAAAATAAACAATATAAATATAATGAATAAATTCTTGAAATGATTACACCAGCATAAAATGATTACAATAAATAAATACCAATATCAGTTATTGTTTTAACCAAAAAAAAATAAAAATGGAAACATTGTATCATCAAACAAATAAATTGGTCCAGGAAACACAATATTTGTGTACCCAGCAGTACAAAAGAGGTGTAAATTATGATTATGATCATTATGATCAAGATGCAATTGAAAATGACTTATTGTCAAAAATAAATCATCAAATAAACAGGCAAGTTAACAATAATTGATAAAAAAATAGAATTAAAATTCCTTATTACTTAGCAATTGTGAAAAATTGGATATTTATTGTATAAAAGGACCAATAACCCAAAGACAAAATGCAAAAATGCGTGTTGATCAATTACAATATGACAGTCGTCATTTAACATCAGCATTTAACACATGGAAAAATTAAAAATTACGTCAAAAACAAGCTGAAGATGAACGTGAAGCTTTATTATCACAAAAATTTACAACTAACGATCATATTGACATAAACATAATGATTGATCATAATTATCAACACAATAATCAAGTTAGAAATATCAACCAAGGTATTGATATTGATTGATAATTTACTTCAACATGGTTCAGATATTATTGAAAGTTTACGATCACAACGTATGACATTAAAAGGTGCTAAAAAACGTATTATTGATATTGGTAACACATTGGGTTTATCAAATACAACCATGAAGTTAATTGAAAATCGTGGACATCAAGATGGTTATATAACATGGTTCAGATATTATTGAAAGTTTACGATCACAACGTATGACATTAAAAGGTGCTAAAAAACGTATTATTGATATTGGTAACACATTGGGTTTATCAAATACAACCATGAGGTTAATTGAAAATCGTGGACATCAAGATGGTTATATATATGGTATCATATAAATATTTATTATATGAATATATTTATCTAAATTTAATTGTGATAAACATAATTAATGCTTGAAGTGAATCCCAGTTGTTGTCAAGTAGGCTAGAATTACTTTCAAGTGGTGGCGACGAGCCCTTTTTTCGTTTTCACGTTGACGCTGACGGTCAAAAGCCTCAAGATTAAATGCACCCGTTAAAATACAGTGTAAAAATATGAATATAAAATTAATAAAATATAAAAATAAAAACAAAATATAAAAATGAAAATAAATAATTAATAAAAGTTACTTACTGGTCTGTTCATGGCCATTCTTTTTTTATAAATAAAAAATAAATTTTTTTTAACCTCAATGAACCACGTTTGGCGACTGATGCTCTAATAAAATGGCGTGGCTTGATGAGCTCACGGATGCCGAGGTTTGTACAGGACTTGACGTTGTAATGTCCGGCGGTAAGCCGCACAAACTTTTTCATTTTTATTTTTATTTTATATTAAATAGTCAGGGTGCATTTGGATACCCCTAACTCCATCTTACACATTATAAGGGTAACACATTCAGGGGAGTTAGAGGTTGGGCACCCTCAACAAATTACTTGAGCCGGCACTATTGCCAAGCGGCAATGCCGCCAATTTTAATAATAAAAATTAAATATAAAACAATAGAATGAGTGATATCGACAGAATCCTAAAATTACGAGGATTCTCTCGATACCACTCATGTTATAATTAAATAATTAGAAATAATTTTAATCAACGACTAAAGATCGTAAGATTTCAACTGACCAATAAGAAGCTAGATAAGTGGTAGGGATATGGAAAATAAGCTAAGGGAGCAAACGCATCCCCGAGCACCCCCGAATATTCCCGACCTACCCTATGGTCAGCTTGTGCCATTGACCTAGGATATCGATCAGTTCACTGGGATCTCTGATCCTGTGACTACCAGCTCTAACTGCTTTAACTGCTTTAATAAGTGTTTTACAAGGTTTTAGGATAATTTTAAGAGTCACCAGCCGAAAACTGTAAGTTACATTTATCCAATATTTCATTGATTTATTTTGCTTTAATATTTTTAATTATCTTTACGTAATATTTGGTTACGCAAATGATTAATTTAAACTCATTAAAATCATACTGGATATAACTGGTAATAAATTCAGACCGCATGGTCTAAGTTGTCTTGTTCTTTTAAATTAAATTCAAGTGCATACTTTTTGTGTTAAATTATTTAATCAAATAAATATTGAATAAAGTAAATTATAGTTGGCCGATTTAAGCAAGAATTTGCTTGTTAAAAATATTTAATTATTAAATATAACAATCAACGACCTCGTGGTCATGAATTTGGTTTTAACTACGACATGTAAAGTATCGTAAAGCGTTTTATGTAATTATTAAATCAAACAAACGTAAAAGTGAACTTCGTTATAATTTTTATTGTAAATTCAGTGTTACACAAGTGCGTCAATTATCTCAAGGTCCACGTCGGTCCAAATCTAAATATGTTATACTCAACATCAATACTATTGGTAAACTTGTGGTATTTTCATAATAAATTTACCATTTTATTTAACATTATATGTTTTGTGTTTGACTCAAGTTCTTATAAATTATTTGTGTTTAATTTGTGTACTATTCTCGCGTATTTTTCAGGTTCCTTTTTACCTCTCCGTACATTACGTAATTATTATCCCCTACCTTTCTAATGTTCCTTCACTGGGCAGGATAAACAGGGTTAATTAAAATACATATCTAGTTGGATTATTTTACAGGGCAATATTGATTGTCTAATAAGTAATCCGGCTACGATATTTCAACGTCATGACGGTTGAACGAGGAATGAAAGAGACAACGCTTAAAATAATCCAGATCGGTAAGGTAACTTTCTTCCTCTTTTTTGAAGAAACAGTCTGTAGATGGCCATAGTATCTTATATTTTTATTATATATATATTTCTATTATTTTAATTGTGATTTATTTATTCACTTGGTTCCGATATATATTTATTATATATTATTCAAAATAAAAACTGTTATTATATAAATTAACAACAAAAAAAAGTAATACTGACAAAAATTTTATAGAAAAAAGATGTTTCTTGGAGTGGCAGCACTGATACATGACATTATTTTATTTAGCTTTCAATTATTGGAGAAATAACCTGAATAATTATTCAATGGTTATATCAAACTGAATAAAATAAAATTACCGTTTGTTATTGTCACATTGTGTATGTGTTAAATATTATCGTGAAGTCTGGGGAATTACATAGAGAATTTTATTGATTTCGTCGTTGTTTTTGTTTTTGGCCATTTGTCGGTATTATAGGGTGAAACTCAATGAAATTGGTTTATTAACAGTTAGCCGACAAGTAATGGGCCGAAAAAAAGGAATGATTGGGTCCATTCTTTTAATAAAAAATTTTTTTTCGCTTTTTAATTTCGCCCTGTAATACCGACAAATAGCTAGAAACAGAAACAATGACAAAAGTGATAAAATTCTCTATGCAATATCCCAGGCTAATGTATAGTACGACCTATGTGGCAATAACGAGCAAGTACAACAAGTCAATTATCTATTTATTTCAGTTTGATATAAACATTGAACTGTCATTCAGGTTATTCTTCCAATAATTGAAACCAAAAAAAAAAATAATGTCATGTGCCAGTACTGCCACTACAAGAAACAGCTCTTTTTCCTATGAAATTTTAGCCGGTTTTACAAGGCGAAATTGTAAAGCCCAAAAAACAATTTTTATTAAAAGAATGCACCCATTGTAATCAAGTTGTATAATAAATTGTAATTATTTAATTGAAATTGAACTAAATGTCACTAAATCCTGATTAAAGTTCTATGGCGCATGCGCTCAGATTTTCTTTTAATTGCCCGGCCCAGCCCGTTCATGTGTGTCAATTAGTAATCAGGAAATTGATTTTAAATATTTATTTAATTTATTAAAAAAAGAGTTGACCTCTGAGAGATGTTAAAAATATATATATTTGAATGTACTATGAGTTACCATTAAATACAATCCTAAATGTATGATACGCGTATGATTCTTATGTATAATACATCGGTATAATATACTTTTCAACCCTGACTTCTGTCAATTAGACCACACCCTTTTTGCTTGTCGCCATTAACATATTGGATTTTGGCGCCCGCGGAACAAAGTTTTGACATGTATGTGTGTTATTATTCTAACGTGTTTGATTGTTAATAAAATAGTTTAAATATTTTAAAGTGTTTCACATCTATCTTTATTACATGTTGAAAAGTTTTCTATTCAATTTTGTTGACGGTTATTTTTTTTTTGTAAATCATTCCTCATTTGATGTTCACCTAACCTATTCGTTTGGACTATTTTCCCTTAATCCTTTCCTTCCTTTCCTTTACATTAATTTTTACGTTTTTTCATTAAGTTTCAGGTTTTTTTTTTATTAAGAAAGTACTATTGACCTTGGCAGGAGTTTTTCCTCTTTTTAAAAGAATTTATTTCCCTAACAAGAGTAATTTTTCTTCTTTCGAGAAAGGTTTACTGACCTTGTCAAGAGTTTTTTCTCTTTTCAGAAGAACTCATTTCCTTGACAAGAGTAATTTTTCTTCTTTCGAGAAAGGTTTATTGACCTTGTCAGGAGTTTTTTTCTCTCTTTAGAAGGATTTATTTCCCTGGCAAGAGTATATTTCAAAACGTCTCAATTTTATAAAAATTTTGAGTCGTGGTTCTTTTTATTTACATATAATTTTTATTAATAGATTTTATAACTAGAAAAAAAATGTCTGAATTTGATCAATTCGAATTCGATCGTAGAATCATTTTAAATCCTGGTTCATTGCTGAGAGATGAAGAAATTGACTTTTCCGCCAATTTATTGCATGAAAAATAAAATTATGAGTTTATACGCTGTTGGGCTCTCCAACATGCTGATCTCGTAGTACAAATACCGGCTAATAGAAAACATATTCAAATTTTGCATACAGCAGCTTTAGATATTTCTCATAAGGACGCATATCATATGGCTGGTGGTCATTGGATATGCAGTTATTATGATGGAGATTCGATTCATATTTATGATTCTGTAAACAATTCAAAATTGTACGATCAAACTATAAAAAAGTGGCGGATGTTATATGGCAATGCATTTGATGAAGAAACTGTAAATTTCACAAAGTACAGGAACAAACTAACGGTTTTGATTGTGGAGTATTTGCTATTGCAAATGCAGTAACTCTTGCATTAGGCGGAAACCCCGAAATGACCACATATAGGCCATATAAAGTTCGAGACATGCGTACCCATTTATTATCAATGTTTGAACTTCGCGATATCTTACCTTTTCCTCGATCAAATATTCATAGTTCAACTAATAATAAGCTGAGAGATGACAAGAATACTTTAGAGAAAAAAAATATCAAAATACCTACTTTTCTGCCAAATATCCAAACTTCTAAAAGAAAATGCCCGACTAATGGTGACGTTTTGTTAAATACTAAAGGATATGAGTGTGGCCAAAAGCGCATTTGTAAACGAAAGATTATACAGATTCCAAGTATTTCAGAAGAATCTAAAAACAGAATTGGAGGGAATCAAAGATTAAACGGAGACGACATACTGTTCTTTGGAAAGTTGCTATCCGGTTGTTCTGATTATGTACCGCAAGATACGTTATATATCCAAAACTTAGATAAAATTCAAGCCATTCCAAAAACTAAAAAACATATTCAAATCCTCCATAGCAGAGGCGCTTCTGGCCCAATGACTGATCACTGGGTTTGCAGTTATTACGATGGTAAAAATATTCATATTTATGATTCATTAAACATTCATATACTCCATAATGATTATCAAATGTATTTACAACATTTATTTCCATTTTATTCAGTTGAACAGAACAATGTGCGGTTTCCAAGAGTTCATCAACAACAAAATGCTGATGATTGTGGTGTGCTGGCTATTGCATTTAGAGTTTCTTTATTATTTCGTCATAAACCTGAAACTATTGAATATGAGTATGACAATTTGAGAAAGCATTTGCTCAATATGTTCGAAACCCAGATAATAACTCCTTTTCCGATGACTAAGGATAGCGATCCACCACTTCCACTACCACTGGAAGAGATAGTAAAAAAAGAACATAAAGCATATTTGAAACGAACACGCTTAGACAACAATGCTCAAACAGCGACCATTCAAAGTAAAAAAAAAAACGTATCGAAACAGCCTCAAATCTTAAAAAGTGAGCTACCAAAAGACGATAATACATATGTTCCGTTTTAATCTTCAATAGAATTATATATTCAAAATCTTACATATGAAATTCTGGTTGAGTCTATCGACAATCTTACAACGAAACAGAAGCCAGGCTCAGAGCTGAAAAAATGGTCAAGTGGTGTATGCAAGCAAGGAAAAATTATTATTCTGTCCAATTTAAAACTCTTCAAAGAATAATAAAAATGGCAGATTCACGTTTAAAAAATATGATTGATGATTCTGACATTGAGAATTTATGTGGAGACTCAGGGCATACCTCATCTTCTGAACCATATTTTTATGATCGATCATACAATTTTAATTATGAATCAGAAAAACCAAAACAAGTAAATGCTATATCAGTAAAAAGAAGGCATGAAGACAACGAACAAAATGAAATGATAATGGAAATCAAAAAGCAAAAAAAGTTTTCAGAGACTTTTGTTATAAATCCACAAGGTCAAGCAGTCAATATATTACCAATTGACACAAATAAAAAGGGTGTGAAATTTTGGAGCTGTGATTCTACTTGCACAGTATTGAAAGACCAAAAACTTTTTAAGCTCTATAAAAATTTTCTCCAAATTTTAGTAACTCAGACGTTGTCAAGTTGTCCAAAATTTCTGCAACAATTTTTTATTACGCATTCAGAAGATAAGTTAGGTCATTCATTTAGCTGTTATAGCAGTGAATATCCATGTAAATCAATCAGCTTCTCTCTGCATCTTTTATCACCTCATTTCTCATAAATAACGTCAATGTTACGATGTTTATACAGATTAAATGAATATTATAGAAAATTACTGAAATTGAGCCATGATTTAGATATGTCAAACATAAAATCATTATTAGAAGTTGAAAACGAAATGAAAAAACAAAATGTAGAATTTAGCACAAGTCATGAGATGGATGGTGCTTGAATGAAGATTCGATTATTGCAGAGAATAGTGCAGCATTTAAAATTTACACAAAGAAAATGATGGACTTACCTAGAAATCATTGTAGATCCTGCCAACGATTACTTTTTGATCGTTCCTTAAAGAATATCAATAATTTTTATTTGCCAATTGTAAATCCATTCTGGGATCAGATGGAAGAATTCTTCATCAATCATCCTGATGAAAAAGATAGCGATTATATTTGTGATAATTGTCTAAAATATTTCCAAAAATCAGATATTCCTCCAACATGTATACTGAATAATTTACAGGACGGTAATGTTCCCGAAGAATTTAGAGAGTTATCAGACTATGAAGTAATGTTGATTCAACAAGCAAAAGCTTTTCAAGTAGTTCAAAGAGCTGGGACTGTACAAAAAAAAGATATGCCACATTCTTCAAGATATCGAAAATCTAAGGAGCAGTGTTTTTATTTACCTCTACAACTTTCAGAAACTTTGGGAAAACTAGCTTAAAAATTCGCCCCAATCAATACAAACCATGAGCTATATATACTAGTACGAAGTATTCCTACAAAAGCTAAAATCGTTTGGCAAAATTTAGTAAATTTAGAGAAAGTATTCAAAGCTTTACAATGGTTACGTTTAAACAATCGATTATATAAAGACATTGTATTGCCAGAATCTGCTGAAGGGTTAATTCAATATTTAGAAAAAAAAGATGTTGAATATTTTGTTGAAACGAATGTCTCAGAAAACTTTGAAAATAATGAAGAAGCATTAGAAAACAATACTAGTCCTGAAAAAAATAATATCGCAAATCCAGCTGAGGCTAATGCTCTCATTCGAAGTTCTAAAAGTAGAGAAACTACATTAACTGCCAGTGATGTTTTACAAAGCTCTAGCCAACATGTAGAAAAAAAGGATGTTGAATATTTTGTTGAAACGAATGTCTCAGAAAACTTTGAAAATAATGAAGAAGCATTAGAAAACAATACTAGTCCTGAAAAAAATGATATCACAAATCCAGCTGAGGCTAATGCTCTCATTCGAAGTTCTAAAAGTAGAGAAACTACATTAACTGCCAGTGATGTTTTACAAAGCTCTAGCCAACATGTAGAAAAAAAGGATGTTGAATATTTTGTTGAAACGAATGTCCCAGAAAATTTTAAAAATAATGAAGAAGCATTAGAAAACAATACTAGTCCTGAAAAAAATGATATCGCAAATCCAGCGGAGGCTAATGCTCTCATTCGAAGTTCTAAAAGTAGAGAAACTACATTAACTGCCAGTGATGTTTTACAAAGCTCTAGCCAACATGTAGCTGAGCAAAATTCTCAATCTCTTGACAGTGTAGAAACTACATTAACTGTCAGTGATATTTTACATAGTTGTAGTCAACGTGTACCTCAACAAAATTCTTAATCTCGTGACAGTGTAGAAACTACATTAACTGTCAGTGATATTTTACATAGTTCTAGTCAACGTGTACCTAAACAAAATTCCCAGTCTTCTACATGTTCTACATGTTCTACATGTTCTAAAAGTTCTAAAAGTGGAAAAACAGCATCAACTGCCAGTGATGTTTCACAGGATTGTAGTCTAGATGAACAAGGTGCTTTTCAGTGTTCTAAAAGTGCTTATATTAATGACAGCAAAACAAAATCTGAACAAGATGAAATAATACACTCTAATCATAGTTTATCGAAATACTTAAAAAATGATAATGATGAACTCCTTCTCTTAGCGAACGCCTATGATTGTGGTCAGAATGATAAAACTGCTATAAAAACTCAACATAGTTCCAATGATGACGAAACTGATAATGAAAGCCTAGGTGCACTCATTTCTGGTAAGAAAATTGAAAAAAAATATCACCGAGTATGCAAATAAAGATTTTAAGCCAGATCTGAATGCAGAAGATAAAAATGAAACAGAGAATTTGAAGAAACGAGCTATGCTTACTCAAATAGATCATTCAGAATTGAACTACGAACAATATACAATATATCCTTTGTACGATAAACGAATAAATCAAACAGCTACAGACATTTATCAAATGTTGATAATTCAAGACGATTCATTGGATTCACGAGTAAAAACTTTAGATTTGCAGTGCTTTCCAAACCTATATCCTTGAGGGATAAATGGACAGTGCCAAGACCGAGCTAAGCAGGTTCGCGATCATGATTTTATAAAGCAAAAACTCTGTTCCCTTAAGCCACGATTCAGACTAGACCAGCAATATATATTTTATTTATTACAAAATGATAGTATTCGAAAATTAAGGTCAGGAATTTATCACATGTTAAATATTACAAATCCACGTGACAGTTATACTGTAAAAAATTATTTAAACAAATTAAGAGAGGGTCTGTTAGAAAGTGAGTTAAGCTCTATATTTGAGCGTCATCCAAACACAGAACAATTTTGGAAAAAGCCAAGAAATAATCTTAGGTGTATGATAAGAGAATATGGTCCAGCTACATGGTTTCTTACTCTCAGTCCAGTAGAGTATTTATGTGATGATTTGATTCAATATGTTCGCGAAATTAATGCTCGATTCTTAGACAAGATGTTACCGGGTTAAGTGATTGCTGCAGATCCTGTGTCAGTTTCTCGCTACATGGATCAAAAATTTCATGCCATGTTAGATTTCCTTAACTCAGAAAGTAATCCACTTGGAAAAATTAATCATTATTTTTGGCGACGGGAATATCAAGGCCGTGGTATTCAACATTTCCATATATTATTATGGGTTGATAATGCGCCTATGATAGGTGCAAACGAAATTGAAGAAATAGTTGAGTTTATCCAAAAATATGTGACTTGCAAAATGCCAAATAAAAATTTGTCACCATTATTGCATCGTAGGGTCACGACTCATCAAAATCATCATCATAATGGTTATCGTATCAGGTCATCAAAAAATAAATACGGAAAAACGCAATCGCAAATCACAGACATTCACGGTCTAAGAATAAACTATATGATCTCCCTAGAACCAAAGATGAAGGGAATATTAATGATTATAATCCTGTTATTCTTAAAGTTTAGGAAGGGAATGTGGATATTCAATATGTAGGTGAAACTTCCTCAGCCCTAACAGGGTATGTTACAAAATATATAACAAAACATGAGCGATCAAAAACTCAAGCGATGGTCAATGATATTAACTCCACAGCACCATTGCTCACCAGATTATGGAATTTTGCTTTTCAAAGTTTAAACAATAGAGAAATTGGAGCTCTTAAAGCAGCAGATACATTATTAGGAACTTCTTTGAGTTGAACTGATAGTAATACAACAATAAAATGGTTGAATGTGAGACAAATCAGAGGGCGTAAAGTGAAACCGTTTGAGGAAATTAAAACAATGGATGAAGAATCAACCGATATTTTCGCCCCGTCTTTAATTGATGACCATTATCCTTCACGACCTGTTGTTTTAGAAAACCTATGTCTATATGAGTTTTGCAAAGAGTGGGACGTTGTTAGATCTGAGCCTGTGTCTGATAAAGTCGAGTATTATACACTTAAAATAAATGATCAAGAGAAACCTATATTATGGGTCAAAAAACGATCTCGAGGCTATTTAATCCATCATTGGATATACAATATAATAACCCACCCTAACGACTTTTACTTTTCATTACTATTTTTATTTAAACCTTGGAGAAACACTGATGAATTGAAAGATGGTTTTGAGACATTCGCTGATTCATTTAATGCTAAAAAAGATGAACTTCAAGAAGCATGTAATTATTACAAGCGTCTAGATGATTTTCAAGAAGGATTAGATCATATGCAAAAACTAATTGAAGAAAAAGAAAATGAAATTATCGGAAATAAACCTGAGGATCAACTAGAAGGTCCAATAAATGATGGTATTACGGAAAAAGCTGCTGGTGAAGCGATGAAAGATTTTAAAGATATTGGTAATGCAGATGCAGAAAAAGAAGTTGATTTAGATGAACTGATCAGCGAGTTGAATGCTGATCAGCTAAGAGTCTTCCAGAAAGTGACTGATGTTTTTACGGATGATAAAGATGAACCTTTAAAAATTTATATTAGTGGAGAAGGTGGAACAGGTAAAAGCTTTCTAATCTACGTTATTAAAACTTGGATTCGAAAAACATTAAATCGTCAAATTGCAATTGCCGCTCCTACAGGCCTTGCTGCATTTGGTATTAACGGTATGATGCTGCATAGAATTTTTTCACTGCCGTTTCAGCATGGAGGTACACCAAAGTGCATAGCTTTATCTGACGGTGCTCTTAAGGTATTACGTGAACAGTTAAGAGACATTGCACTAGTGATTGTTGACGAAATTTCAATGGTTTCTAATGTTACGTTAATGTATGTAAATCGCAGATTGAATGAAATTTTTAATACTTCAGATGAATTAAATGGATGGTTCGGTAAAAAACATATCCTATTTTTTGGAGATCTAATGCAACTTATGCCAGTTGCTCAAGACGCAGTTTACATGGGTTTATCATCTGATGATATGAAAAAATGTCTTGAATCTATGGGACATTTTAATATTTGGAAACAATTGGTTGAATATGATGAACTTACTATAAATATGCGTCAGCGAAATGATGATGCCTATGGGAAACTTTTGTCTCGATTGAGAGTTGGATCTATGACGAAAGAAGATGTTCAGCTGTTAAGCACTCGGAATATAAATTTAGACATATTCCCTGTTGGTGACAGACTCGATGAACTGTGTAATTATATACAAAAATTGCCTTCGTCTGCTGTATGCTTGTTACCAACTAATGAAATGTGTGATGCAATAAATTCTGCTATGTTAGACAAAATAAAAACACAAGAAATATATAATCTCTGTGCAAATGATACCATCGATTGTAAGCCTATTTATCGAAAAAATGCAGAAAAAGACTTAGCTAACAATGAATATGATGCTAGTCGATCAGCTGGTTTAGCAAAAAATATAACAATTAAAATCGGTGCAAAAATCATGATTAGGCGAAATATTGACTACACATTAGGCATGGTCAATGGTGCACTTGGTACAGTTGTATCTGTTTCAAAGAGTATGGATGGTAAAAACTTGCAATCAATTGTTGTTAAATTAACTAAAGGAGGCCATGATTGTATAGTTGAAAGAATAGATGTGAAATTCCAGTTGTCTGATGGAGTGTTCGTAATACGTTCACAATTTCCTATTTGCGTTAGTTACGCAATGACAATACATAAATCTCAGGGAGTTAGTTTAGAGTGCGCTATTGTTGACGTCGGTGAAAAGTCTTTTGCCAAAGGTATGACTTATGTAGCTCTTTCGCGAGTTCTAACATTAAGTGGTTTGCATTTAATAAATTTTGATCCGTCAAAAGCAATAGCGAGTCAGCAAGCAATCGAAGAATATAATCGTTTGCGAAAAATTTATAAACCTGATTTGAAAGAAATTCCAATTTCGAATAGAAGTTTTCCGAAAAACTTTGATACCAAGTTGTGTTTGAAATCATTTTTGGTTGATATAAAATGTAAAAAATAATCCAAAGTTATCGACACGCTGTCTAATGTACATGGATTATCTAATGATAATGGTTCATCGAGCTATGTAAACTCTGTGATGCAATGTATATGACACTCAGAAGTTATAAATGAGTCATTAAAAAAAGTTAGCAATTCACACCATTCGGTAGTAGCTAAATTTTTTAATGAGTACATTTCAAAAAAGACTTCTTCAGCAGATGAAATTAAACTATTTGTTGGTGAAGCGTTCAACCATAATAACGAAGATGATCCTGCTAAATTTTTAACAGCACTCTGTACAAAAGATCATGTTCTAACCGAGCATTTAGGCCATGAAGAAAAGTATTTAGAAAAATATAAAACCTGTTCATACGTAAATGTCTCTTTGTCAAACCAGTCCATTATAAATCTTTTAATACCAAATGGAAGTAACACTTTCACATTACAACAACTTATAAATCAATCGCTCTCATTGTGGCACGAAGGAACTGGTACATGTCTAGATTGTTTAACTTCAACGAAAATTTTTAGAAAATTAGAAATTCTTAAGACAAATGATGTCATTGTTTTGAAGGTCAACTCTTTGTCAATGAATCAAAATGGTCGATTGCAAAACAATTATTGAAAAGTAGAAATTCTTAAAACAATTATTGGATAAAAGGATCCAATCCACATATAAAGTTAATTACGCTATATTCACTGATAGTAGTAAATCAAACCAACATTTCATAAGTTATATCCGTAATAAAAATCGTTGGATAAAAATTGATGATCAATTTGTTACCAATGAATCTTGGCCAAGAAATGCAAAAAATTCTTATATTTTATTTTTAGAACGTACTCAAAAGGGTACAAAGCTCACTAAATAAATTTTAAGGAACGATTCACGATCTGGACGTATGATATGTTGTTATTTTTTATTTGTGAACGATTAAAAGACTTCACAAAAAGATATGATATCATACAAAAAACAAAAATAAATTTTTGTACAAAAAGGAGAGTCAAGTATTCGAAATTAATTTTTATTTTGTTTTTTTAAACATACAAAAAAAGAGGATATCAAAAAAGTCAAGTACAAAAGTACTTATTTCTTTACAAATCATTGATCCATATGAATAGTCTTAACTTCGAACAAAATTTTATACTTGACCCCGCCCGGTTCTTCCCAAATAAAATTTCAAGTCTTTCACACAAATGTAGGCTCAATAAAAAGTGAAAGATAGAAGTAATTTAACTGTATCAAATTAATTAATACGCATATGAAAAATATGTATATAATACTGAACTATCATACTTAGCCTACTACTGGTGATAATATTTCTCCACGTATACTTTGATTTTCTTCATGATTAACCTAAATCTCTCGCAAATTGAACCATACGGAAAAATGTGTAAAAAAAAATTTCTCCAATTGTTCGTGAGCAGCCAAAAAATGACGTCAGTAAAATAGTTGAAAACGTCAAATGTAGGGGCGCTCGTGATGTGTATGAAACTACAGATGCTAGACTTCTAAATTCAATGCAAAATCTTGCATCACTATTCACTAGATATGACCAAAATATATTCAGTAATATCGTAGTTTTTCGAACAAGTTCTATGCCATAGTCCATTTATTACCAAAAACATTAGATTATTCCCAGTTATCACTAATAAAAGTCAGTTTCTGGTAATAAATGGACTATGGCATAGAACTTGTTCGAAAAACTATGCTAGTGGCCACACGCCTTAAAATATAATAGTAACTAGTGATATAAATTTTTGCTACAAGAACTTGCATGAATAATCTAGCTTGTGGACACACCACCTCACAGGGTGAAATCGAGTAAAATCGTAGAACAACAACATCATTAATGTCGTCGTCAATATATTATAAACAATTATAAAAGTGTGTAGGCTTGAAATTTTATTTGGGAAGAACCGGGCGGGGTCAAATATAAAATTTTGTCAAAAGTTAAGACTATTCATATGGATCAATGATTTGTAAAGAAATAAGTACTTTTGTACTTGACTTTTTTGATATCCTCTTTTTTTGTATGTTTAAAAAAACAAAATAAAAATTAATTTCGAATACCTGACTCTCTTTTTTGTACAAAAATTTATTTTTGTTTTTTGTATGATTAAATATAGGTCGGCTATTTATTTGACGGACGACTGATTTAGTCAAAAATGACCGACTTATATAGGCCTCGAATATAGGTCGGCCACTTATTTGACGGACGACTAATAAAGTATTCATCCTGTCAATAGATCGGCCGCTTAAGTAACTTTATTTTTTTTTTTTTTGTTATAGGTATTGTTTTGTATTTTAGTATTGAAGATGATGTTGATTCTGCTATTAATATATCAATACGTAATTCATTCCATTCAAATAAACAAACATTAATAAATTTATTCAATAAAATTAATATTGGTGATATTGTAAATATTAAAATATTAAAAAACAACAAGGTTTTAGTCCAATCATTAATAAACGGAATTGTAATATATCAATCGATGAAACGTGTATTGACGAATCAATTTTCATTACTGATAAAAATAATCATGAATATGATGAAAAACTTATCAAATTACTTAATATACCATTACCAAAATTTTCATCAATATTAACAACAACAACAACAACTAGACCATCATCATCATCACAAATTTTGAATACATATCAAACTGTTGATGATTCATTATTAAAACCCAGTACATTATTAAATAATGCATTCAATAACAAAATAGATAATATTAACAAATTTTCTTGTTGTTGTTACTCATTTAAATAAACCACAAACACTCACATCAATATATAATAATAATAATAATAATAATAATGAGATTACAAAATACTTATTTGTAATAGGGATCTTTGATTCTCGGCGATTTTTTAAGTACTCGAGTAGTGAATCGATTCATATCGAGTACGAGTATCCGATTCTTTTTAGAGCCGATGAATCGATTCACGATTCTTTTACACCAAATATCGCCAAAAGAATCGGACTTGTTTTTGGCTGTTACAAAGCGTATTGTTCTAGGCCATCTTTTTTATTTTTTGTGAACTTTTTTTTACATGAAAAAGTTCAATCTTATTACTTGAAGATCGATTCTTTTTTTAAGAATCGAAGAGCCATAATTTGTATGTTGAAGTTTTTGATATTTCATCAATACCAAAAAGTAAAATCTTGAGATTTACGAAAACAAAATGGTTTAGCATTATAAAACAATGGGGAATCCATAAAACTGTATTATATATAAATAATGGAGTCATTCAATCAAATAAATATGATGTAAAAATGACTCCATTAAAAATTAATTTATGGAAGGATTCCATAATTATAGTTGATCCTATATTAGTAATTAAAAATATGAATAATGCAATACCACCAATAACATTATCACAAATGGTAATAAATACAATGGTAATAAACAATACAATACAATGAAAAAAAATTAATTTTAAAAAATCAACACAATTTTACCACTGGCTGTCCAATAATTGATAAATTTTTGGACATTGGATTTATCAGTGGTGGAATTATCAATGAAATTTATGGTGAATCATCAACAGGCAAAACGTTATTTGCATTACAATTGAGCATTGAATCATTATTAACATCATTATCTTGCAATAATAATATTGTTACGTTTTAGGGTTAAAATAAAAGATATCTCTTTTCTATTTAAATTAATAGGACTTTATTCATTTGCTATTCTATTGCAACTGCCAACTTAACTCTTTCTCTCATCTCTTTCCCGTTACTAAGGTCGTCATTTGTTCTTAACTAATTCTATTGTCTGTCTCTGTCTATCATAAGGGAGGAGGGAGCGATTAACTTCATATTCGTAACAATATTATGTATATATCTACTGGTAAAAAAATGTGTATGAGAAGATGCCACAGTATGGTTTTAACATATGTTGTTGATGATGATGAAAATGAAATTATTAAGATCATAGATAGAATTAAAGCTAAAGAATTGCCAGCAATAAATACATTAGTAAGTCGATTTATATATTTATTATCAACAAAGCCAGGAAGTTTGCCCGATTTTTGAGAGCGAGTTAATAACGATGGTAACCTAGGGAAAACATTTTAAAGAATAGAATTGAATTAGATTGTATTTTGTTTTTTCTGGAGTTAACATGGCATTTTGTGACAGCTGATCATTGTGTGTGTGATGAGTTTTTAAAAAGATATATTTTTTTTTTATTAAAATATTAAATAATTTTGATTTGGAATTTATGCTCTAAGCATTACTTAAATTAATTCTAAAAAAAGTGCTAGAATAATTGCTTAAATTAATTCTAAAAAAAGTGCTAAAATAATTGCTTAAATTAATTCTAAAAAAAGTGCTAAAATAATTGCTTAAATTAATTCTGAAATTAATGCTGAAAATAATACTTACAAAAAAATACAATTTTAGTATTAATTTAAGCAATTATTCTAGCACTTTTTTTAGAATTAATTTAAGCAATTATTTTAGCACTTTTCTTAGAATTAATTTAAGCAATTATTCTAGCACTTTTTTTAGAATTAATTTAAGTAATGCTTAGAGCATAAATTCCAAATCAAAATTATTTAATATTTTAATAAAAAAAAAATATATCTTTTAAAAAACTCATCACACACACAAAGATCAGCCGTCACACAATGCCATGTTAACTCCAGAAAAAACAAAATACAATCTAATTCAATTCTATTTTTTAAAATGTTTTCCCTAGGTTACCATCGTTATAAACTCGCTCTCAAAATCCGGGCAAACTTCCTGGCTTTGATTATCAATAATAATTAATTTATACACTCTTTATACCTTTTTTTGATTTGTTCTGTTTTTTTTTTTTTTTTCTTTATAGACTTTATTGGTAGCTTTAGTAACAAATTCATTACATGATAAAGTCAAAGAATCAAATATTAAATTAATAATAATTGATTCGATTGCGAGTGGCTTTCGAGGTGCATTGAAAACTGTCAAAGAGGCAAGAGATAAGCAGCCACAAATAATTAAAACAATCGCGAATTCTTAAATTAATTCATCAGAGAAAGGAGTTAATATTATTGTAATTAATGATGTAAGTATAAAATTATTAATATTATTATTCGAATATCAAAAATAAATAAATAAATAAAAAAATTTGGTGAGCCATCTAGACTCGCGGGTTTATCATGTGTAAACATCTTCGGGGTGTTTCTACGAAAAATTCCTACGAATGCGCAAAGTAGTTAAAAATGGAGTTGAAATATGAAAAAAACGGCTATTTATCGGTTATATGTCGTATAGTGATTGAAATAACGATTAATTCTCAAATTCAATAATGGTAATCAATAGAGATCGTTGGGAAGAAGAAAATGTCTTTAAAAAAATTTCAATATCTCGAATAGTTTTCGAATTATCGATATCTTTTTTAAGTTAATGATAATTTTTTCCATAATTGATAATATAATGGAGCTAAGTAAAAAAATATAGCTGAGTAAAAATTTAGCTGGTAAAATTATGTAGATATGGTGTGTTCAGCTATAAATATAGCTAAGTAAAAAATATAGCTAAGTAAAAAAAATAGCTAAGTAAAAAATATAGCTAAGTAAAAAACCTAGCGACCAAGTAAAAAAAACTTGGATATATTCATTATTTTCAAAAAAAAATATATATTCGTGCTTAACAATACGCGACAATCAATAATTAGCAGTGTTTTTTTGAAGAAAACAAAAACTTTCACTTTTTTTTTTGAAAAAAAATATCGATAATTTGATAACTATTCGAGATATAAAAATTTTTTTTAGCTTGGCGAGTTTTATCGATTGCCTTTATTAATATTTAAAAAAAAAAAAAATTAATATATCGAAATATATAAGTTATTATAACTCGAAAATTATTCGAATTTTTTTATGTAGACTTTTTTTTTTACTTGACGAGATTCATTGATAGCCATTATTAAATTTGAGAATTAATCGTTATTTCAATATTTCAATTTTCTCGAAACAAAACTATTAACAGTACAAAAAAAAAGTACAGTGACACTTTGAAGGTATTTTCATAAGCTACAAAATAAGACTAATATCAACTTTCTAGGATTGAAACTGACTGAGTTATGCAAAGTCAAAGATATACAGCCATACGCGCGCGTGTTAATCAAATAGGAAATACAAAAACCCGATGAGCAGGCTCAAAAAAATATTAATATATACAACGGCGCATATAATAAATAAATTAAATATAAAAATACGCGCATTTAAATTTATTTATACTACGGAACACCTGATGGTAACGGTTACCGACCGATTACCATGGCGCTGCAAGACGCAATGTAGACTGACAGAAAATGGATTCTTGCCCAGATCCGTTACCGGATCTGACGACTAAACTCTATGTTTTTTCCTTTTACTCATACACAACCCGTGCCTACAGATGTTTACACATCAAAAACAAAAAACGGACATTCTCATACGTACATAATTGATATTTTTTTTTTTTTTGTTTTTCTATATAGATAACAACAACTTTACCATAAGATAATGCATCACAGTTATTATCATCATCATTAGCATCAGCATCTTCTAATCAAGATAATAATGAAAATTTATTCATCGGACTTGCATTGAGTAGGGTCCAAAATTCACAGTGGGAAAAAATTCACAGTGGTACAAAATTGCTAGTCAAACTATTAGATGAGATAAAGACGATAGATGGCTCTGAAATCTTTTGTCAAAAAACACTAAGAAGGAAAAACCTTTATGATAAGTGTTAAACATCGTATAATTTATAAACAATAAAAGCAACAGAAACCCTTGACTCTAAAGACACTATAACAATCGATAGTTTATAAACAATTATAGCCACATAAACCCTTGACTCAATAGACACTATAGCAACCGATAGTTTATAAACAATAATAACTGCATAAACCCTTGACTCAATAGACACTATACCAATCGATAGTTTATAAACAATTATAGCGACATAAACCGTTGACTCAATAAACACTATACCAACTGATAATTTATAAACAATTATAGCTACATAAATCCTCGACTTAATAGACACATAAACGCTTGACTCAAAAGACACTGTGCTAACTGCTACTTTATAAACGATATTACATTACATAAAGCTTAGATGAAAAAGACACTATACTGCAAATTCGTCACGAAAGATACTCTTAATCTATTTATGAGCTTAAAAATTTTTTCTTGTAGCTAACTTCGTTCCTGAAAGGGTTAAAAGGTTATTATTTAACACAAAACTATTGTTTTAAAAAATTTTATTTCAGTAAAAACATACGTAAAAAACAATTTATAACTATACGTGAAAAACAAGTTATAATCACAATATATTTTTATTAATATTCTATATTAAAATAATATTTGATCCAATCAAAACCTATCATTTTTTAAAATAATTAATAGAATTAAAATAATAATATTTATAAATATGATTTTTTCGTTAAAATTAAGCAACACGTAATAAAGAACTGTCATTTCTTCTCTATCAACTCAAGGACTTTTATGCAGATCCAACAGTCGTAGATCTTGTCAATCTACGAGGTATATCATCTTGCGATGCAGTCCAGTTTTTTCTTTTTCTTTTTTTTTCGCAAAATATATGACTGCTTTCATTATTGCGTCGCTTCAATTTATCATTATTAGTGTTCTTTTGATCAGCATCGGGGTTTTCTTCAATTATATTATTTTCAGCTTCGCAGAGACTTTCTTCTGAGTCAGAATCAATTTCTCCGATTCTTTCAAAAGCTGATTCTATTAGTAATACATAATTTTTTTTTTATTACAATTTATTTTAGTTGTGTATGTATATAAAAAAAAAACATAATTTTTAAGTTTCGACTATTAATAATTACCTTTAAGTTGCTTATCATTTTTCCATCCTGCAATTTTTATCAAAAACTCGATGCGTCCCATGCCTTTTTCGAGTGCTCTATCATACCCTCGACCCAGGTAGAAATTGAGCATCCGTTCGACGTCGATTCGAAGTCGAATTTTGAGCTCGGATCTCGATCCGACATCCGTATGTATGTCGGTTGGACGTCGAAACGTTACGCTAAAGTAGCTCGGACGGACGTCGAAAATCGAGCTCGGACCGAGGTCAAAAAACGCTCGATTCGACGTCGATCCAGAGGGAGCTCTAACATAATTCTGTGAGGGAGATTAAGAGACAAGGGGTTCTCATAAAGCATTATTTGATCATTTAAAAGGAGTTATAATATCATTGATGCTAATTATTATTGATGCTAATTTGAAATATTATATAATATTAATATTATTATTTTATAATATTATATATTATTATTATAATATACTGTCATTATTATATATAATTGTTATTGTCCCTATTAAAAAAATATATCTGATAAACAACATAAATTCCC
This sequence comes from Aphidius gifuensis, assembly GCF_014905175.1. Classification (NCBI taxonomy): domain Eukaryota; kingdom Metazoa; phylum Arthropoda; class Insecta; order Hymenoptera; family Braconidae; genus Aphidius; species Aphidius gifuensis. Next base: position 19,011,786 of record NC_057789.1, on the reverse strand, counting down.
TAACCTCACTTTCTTCTCAGCTACTGCTTTTCTTTGGTATTTTAATTTATTAACAAATAAAATTCAACTCATTATTATTCGTTAATTTTATTTTAAAAAATAAACAAATATAATAGGGAATTGGATAAATAATTTTAATTTTAATTTTAAAATTTTAATTAAGAGTGCGCAGTAGTATCTGCGCAATTTTTTTTTGCTACTTACACGGCATTTTGGTGTCGTGACTGTAGTTAATTAGCCACCTGTCATAATAACAAATAATCATAATGTATATATAAAAACAATCAACAGCAATAAATAATAACAAATATTTTGTCAATAAAAATTAATATGAAATATCAAAAAAATTATAAAAGAAATTTTTATTGTTCATTTATAATTAATATGATTAATGTCGTTGTGTAAAATATTATCAACAAAAATTTTTGATAATTGTTTTACAACCCTGGTAGAAATAATCTCTCCGGATTTCTCATGATTTCTCCGGATTTACTCCGGATTTCTCCGGACTTCATCCGGATTTTCTACGTAATTGGGACTTCCGGAGATATTTACGGAGTAATCTCCAGACTATTTCTATAATATCTCCGGATTTTTTCCGGAATTTTGACTTAAAAAAACAAACACAAAAAAATGGAAAAATTAATAAGAAAAAGTAGAAATAAGAGTTTACATACGAAAAATAAAAAAGAAATTTTTTCTGAAAAAATCCGGAGAAAATTCTGAGAAAACCCGAAAAAACTCCGGAATAATATCTCCGGAAGTCTCAATTGCGTAGAAAATTCGGAGAAATCCGGAGAAAGTTGGGAGAAAATCCGGAGAAAATCCGGAGAGATCCGGCGAAATCCGTAGAAAACCGGAGAAATCCGGAGAGATTATTTCTACCAGGGAATTTCTTTTATTTTTTTTACTTTTTTTAATGATGAATTTAAAAAATAAATTTACATGTATTTTATTTATAAAATAAATAAAAAATGTCCAAGGAAAAGCAGTAGCTAAGGAAAAGATGTAGCTAAGGAATTAATGTGACTAAGGAATTATTTCCTTGAAAAATAATTCTATGGCAACCTCAATTTATTACATTTCTTTTAGCTACTGCTTTTCTTGACATTTGTATTTTTAAAAATAAATTTACATGTATTTTATTTATAAAATAAATAAAAATGTCCAAGGAAAAGCAGTAGCTAAGGTGTAGATAAGGAATTACTGTGACTAAGGAATTATTTCCTTGAAACATAATTCTTTAACAATATCTTTAAAAAAAAAAATCATTTTGAAAAATTAAATATCAAAGCATTAATAGTGAAAAATTTAAAATCAATGATTAAAAAATAATTAAAATTAACATTTTTAAAATGTAATTGTCATTTTGTTAAATTAATGATATGCTTTAATTCGATTTGATATAAATTGTAAAAGATGAAGTGATTGTAGATCAGCAAATACATTGCAAATACGATAATAGACATTTGTTGATGTGATATTAATAACAAGCTCAATAATTGTCATAAAAATATCACCTTGAAGTTCAAAAATATCATGTTCGTCACGTAGAATTATTATCTAAAACAAAACAAATAAAAAAAAAAAAAAAAACAATGAAAATAGTTATTTTTAAATGAAAAATTTCAGCTGACAAAAACAGCTGTCTTTTCATTGTTCTATGGTCATTAATTATTGTATTAATTGAAGTTGCAAACATAACCAGGTTGTTCATAAATTTTATTATTAACAAAATGACACTGTGACTGGAAACTTTGATTAACAAATATCCCAAGAATTTTTTTATAATCATAAGACATGTCATGATGTATCATCATACCATTTGGACCATTTAAGTTTGTTAACTTTTGCAAACCATCATCGGTTTTGTTGATCTAGCTCTGATGTGTCTTTTTTTTTTTTTTTTTTCTTGCTGCACGTTTGTTGTTATCACTGTATGATGCTTTTTGTTGTTGTTCTTGTAATAATTTTTGTTGTTCATGTCGTAGTAAATAAAGACTACGAGTTGCAGCAACAGCTTCTTCAATAGAACGTTGTCTTTCTAACATTTTTGATGAACCAATTAGTTTTGCCCAATGTACTTTTCATTGATGATACTCGGCCACACTTCTTAGACCTGATTAAATTATTATTGTAAAACAAGAATTACACTCTGACAATGATGATTCGTAATTTTTTTAAATAAATGTAAAGTGATTGATTTCTGTTAATTTAATAATTGGTACACCAGTTGATTTTTTAAATATCTCACGTACTTTTTGATGTGGCATTTCTAATGTTAACTTTCTCATAAATAATGTTGATACCTGAAAATACATTAATTGATAATCAATACATCATTCTATCAAGAAACAAAAAAAAAAAAGAATAATGTTTTTTCTTTAATGAAAAATAGTACAGTATAATCTCTCTATAGTGACATCGTCGGGGCTCAAATTCTCGGAATTTATTATAGAGAGCGTCTCCCACTCTAGCGTCGAGGGGAATTGAGTGAGCGCGACGGATAGAATAATAAAATGAGAAAGAATATACTACGTCACACACCGAAACACCAACACAAGTAGGGACATTCTGGAGTGAGGGAAAAAATTCTCCTACGCTGACGCTCGATGTCACTATAGAGAATGTCACTATAGAGAGATTATACTGTACTTACAATTTCCTAGACTTGTTTATCAACTGGATCAGTCCAATCAACAGCAACTTCATGATCCCAAAGTACAACTTTTCTAGGTAATAATTTACATAAAAATGATGAACGTGCCATACTTATTGATGATGTATATACCTTGTAAATGTTGTTGTAAGTGCTGATAATAATTTACCAATACATTGATAAATATCAATATATGAAAATGATACATTTAGCAATAATGTTAATACAAGTGATAAAGTTGGTTCAATATAACCACGATATATTGGACCACTAAAATCAACAATTAATGATAATGCATATAATGGCCATCCTTGTACAACTGGTGATGAATTATCATGTGCCAATGCACCAGCTTTACCTTCGAGTGTTATTTGCATGTAAATTAACATTTGATTTTTCACTTTCTAATTTTCTTTATGATTTTGTAAATAAATTTTTCCATAATAATAACATTCTTAGTAATAAAACTTTAACAACACCAGTACCAAGTGTTATTATTGATCCAATCAACAACCAACTTCCATGGATTTTATTTAGTGCAAGAAGACTATAATTATTTGCTGTACGTAATAATTATTAAGCAGTATAAAATAATATTTTACGCTTTGTATATGGTATACCAAGTGATGACATGTGTACACAACCAATTATATTGCTGATAGGGCACAACTTCATTATTACATGTCATATCACATATTTTTTCAATAAAATTATAATGGTGTTATTATTTGACTTGGTACTACATAATAAAATAATTTATTTGATAAATCTTGATATGTATTTTGAAAGCCATATTTTTCTAATGACTTGACAAATTCTTTTATATTTTCAAATCGACTTTCAACATCAGCAATTTTTAATATCTCACTGTAAATTATAATTACATAAAAAAAATTAATTAAATTAATAAAACAAAATATTTTTAAATTAAAAAATACTTAATCTTTTTAATTAACATTAACACTGCTAGTTAGCAGGGATGTATGTGCCATGTCACAAGCTGTTACTTTATCATTAACAGCAACTAAATCAAGTGAGTGAACTTTTTGTTCAACTGATTCACAGAGCTTGGCATCACCACAACCAAAATCAGCAATAACATATTCTTTTGGCTTGTAAAAAAACATTATAAATAAATATATTTTACAATAAATAATTAATTGTTTAATGGATTATTTATAAACTCACATTTTTTTAATTGTATTTATGATAACTTCTAGTGGATTTAGTGGCCATTGTTTAACTTGCTGACGATAACCAGAATGATAAGCTTCAAATGCATCTGGATCTTCAACAAATAATTTTTTAGATTCTGAACTATTGTTGTTGTATAGTGTTTCATTGAGATATCTAAATCTTGCTGATCTCAATTGCTTCAACATTCTTTCTCTTAATGACATTGTTTTTTCTTTTTTTTCCTTTGACATGCTTTTTTTTTGTGCTAATAATTTTTGAATTTTATTTAAATCCAGCTGGTTTTTATTATCAACAATTGCATTATCGTTTTGTTCAACTTTATCATTTGAATTTGATGTTGTTGACTTATCTTGAGTTTTAATTTGTTGTTTTTTTTATTTTTTCATGACATTTAGGTGCGGTCATCACCAGATCAACTGAGTGGGGAGGAAATAAAAAAGAAGATGAAGAATTAGAAAATAGTAGTCAAGATGACATTGATTAAAACTAAAGACATTGTTTATTATCTTTTCTTTATTACTTTTTCGTTTCATCTTTTTTAAACTTTTTTATTTTCATTTGTTTACATTGAATATTGATATTTTTTTTTATTTATCATCATATTCTGTTTGTTGATCAAGTAGAATATTTGGTCTTTAGTTATGATTCTTAATACTATTGTAAGACATATGATGTTAAATTAGTAAAGTTTATAAACAACTTAAATACAGAATTTATCCATCAATAAAAGAGAAAGTCAATTACTATTACTCTTCTAATTAAAAAAAAACATCTTTATATCAAAATAACTAAACATTTGATCGAGGGAGAAGTCACTTGCGTAATCTGGTGTACATCTTTGTGATTACCAAAAAAAAAAATAATTTTGTGTAATCATTAGGAATATTGCATGATTACTGGTAATCTGTAATCTGGTGTACACTAAATTTTAGAGTGACGTCCCCCTCGCATTTGATGCATATAACTTTTTTTCTATCAATAACAATTGTTTATTTTACAGCACTATTATGTAAAGTATGATATACCTGTGAAATAAATTTATAAAATGAAATAAAATACATATTTAATTAAAAGTCTTTTATTACTTTTCTTATTATTTTTTCAACACAAATTGTTAATGACTATGACCACTATCAACTGAATAATATTATTTTTGATCTTACATTGCATTCCAAACATCAACTGATACATTTGTTGATTCATTAATATCTGGTACAATGTTTTTTTATTGTTGATGCATTTTTCTGAATATAATTTTTATATTAATATGATGATTTTCTGATATCATAGATATTTTTTTTTGTTTATTTTGACTGACTCTGTGTATAATCAATACCAAATAATTCCATATTTTTTAGGCATAATTTATTGAATAAATTATCAATCAAAAGATAATCAACAATTATGTATTCATTCATGCACCATTGGAATGACGAATGTTTTGATAATGCCATCATTATTTAAATCCAAATCAAATCGAACGAATTTTTTTTTTACGAAATTCAGAGGCCAAGTAAAAATGGTTGGCATTGGATTAATATTTAACATATACATGTTCTGTTGCTCAGAGCTACAAAAACTATTATGATAAATTGGGCCGTCAAATTTCCAACGACAACCTCCAATAAAAATATCATCTAGATGGCGAATGATGCTTTGGATTTCAATAATTCCGTTATCTTGGAGTAAAACCATGTTGTTTGGTTTTTTTGGTGTTAAGTACATTCCTTTGTATTTCAATGCTGTAACATTGTTATCAACAGCCTTTTTCACTTCGATTTCCATGACAAGCTCTGCTTTTGTATATATCTTTATTGCCTCTTCGTGGTTTCGACGACAAATTTGGGCCAACAAATGATACGGCGAACGAAGTTTTCTTTTTATTATACCCAAGTAGTTTTCGTATTCAAAAGCATTAGTTTCACTGAGACCTAAGCCTGTATATTCAACATCGTCTGTTACATGGTTCAGATTGTGCATATTCATTGATGCTGAAAAACTGCCATAAAGTCCGTACCATGTTGATTCGTGGTACAATATTTTTCAAGACTGTAACTCCATTGTGGTGTTGATAGTCTCTAAATTCTCAAGTGATAGTCTCTAAATTCTCTAAATGATGCATCTGTTCTATCATTATCACCAATACGAGGAAATACAATTATGCTTTTTTTCGTTCGTCTTCTTTGGCTCTGACTCAACTCATCAACATCATTTTGATTTTGTGATGGTTCACCAATAGCTGTGCATCGTTCACATCCATGTTTTCCTGTATGTCCTTGTATATTTTTCAAAAAAACACGAGCTGGAGTATCAGCAATAAGACATTGTATGTGAATAGAATAATAACGGCCAGCAATATTGACCCCATTTTCAAGTAACTCATTAATTTCCAAAACAAATTCTGCCAAATAATTATTAACATCATTTGGTTTGGATTGTCCATGATACATGGCAACGACAAATGGCTTGTACTTTGCAGATCTAGAATATACTTTGCACAAAATTGGCCATATATCTGATTTGCTTGATTTCGAATTGTTCAACCCATCACAGTGAAACTGTAAATCGATGCCATTTGTTTGATGTGCTTCTGGATTGATGCACCGCTCTAAGCCTTGTTGAATACCACAATAAGTGAACTCACCCATGGTTCCATTTAAATCTTTCATAGGCTGGATTACAGCATTGAAATACAAAGAAATGTACTTAACACCAAAAAAACCAAACAACATGGTTTTACTCCAAGATAATGGAATTATTGAAATCCAAAGCATCATTCGCCATCTAGATGATATTTTTATTGAAGGTTGTCGTTGGAAATTTGACGGCCCAATTTATCATAATAGTTTTTGTAGCTCTGAGCAACAGAACATGTATACACACAGAGAAGGATATGTTAACAGTTAACATATCCTGTTTAATGTTAACATATGCCATGTTAAAATAGGTGGTGGCTGATAAGTTTACATCAAAGATATATATATTAACATTAAACATACGTATCTTAATAGTTAATATGCGTATGTTAACTATTAAGATATCTGTAATTGACACAATTTGAAGGTTAGGCTGATAGTTGAAGACATTTACGTATGTAAATATGAAAATTGAATGTAAAATTAAGAATGAATTTACAAAAAAACTAAATTTAAAGAAATTTATGACAACACGAGTACATATTATATTATATTACAATTAGAATAGTATCACAATATAATGTCAAAAATAAAAAGATTACAAGAAGTAGACTGGCGCATCAAAATATTTGGCCGCGTAGAGATACGTATATTAACTATAACCATACGTATGTTAACAGTTAAGATATCTATGTTTATTGTTAATATATATATCTTAACATTAAACTTTTGTATGTTTAATGTAAACATATTGGTATGTTAACTGTTAACTTATCCTTCTCTGAGTGTATGTTAAATATTAATCCAATGCCAACCATTTTTACTTGGCCTCTGAATTTCGTAAAAAAAAAATTCGTTCGATTTGATTTAGATTTAAATAATGATGGCATTATCAAAACATTCGTCATTCCAATGGTGCATGAATGAATACATAATTGTTGATTATCTTTTGATTGATAATTTATTCAATAAATTATGCCTAAAAAATATGGAATTATTTGGTATTGATTATACACAGAGTCAGTCAAAATAAACAAAAAAAAATATCTATGATATCAGAAAATCATCATATTAATATAAAAATTATATTCAGAAAAATGCATCAACAATAAAAAAACATTGTACCAGATATTAATGAATCAACAAATGTATCAGTTGATGTTTGGAATGCAATGTAAGATCAAAAATAATATTATTCAGTTGATAGTGGTCATAGTCATTAACAATTTGTGTTGAAAAAATAATAAGAAAAGTAATAAAAGACTTTTAATTAAATATGTATTTTATTTCATTTTATAAATTTATTTCACAGGTATATCATACTTTACATAATAGTGCTGTAAAATAAACAATTGTTATTGATAGAAAAAAAGTTATATGCATCAAATGCGAGGGGGACGTCACTCTAAAATTTAGTGTACACCAGATTACAGATTACCAGTAATCATGCAATATTCCTAATGATTACACAAAATTATTTTTTTTTTTGGTAATCACAAAGATGTACACCAGATTACGCAAGTGACTTCTCCCTCGATCAAATGTTTAGTTATTTTGATATAAAGATGTTTTTTTTTAATTAGAAGAGTAATAGTAATTGACTTTCTCTTTTATTGATGGATAAATTCTGTATTTAAGTTGTTTATAAACTTTACTAATTTAACATCATATGTCTTACAATAGTATTAAGAATCATAACTAAAGACCAAATATTCTACTTGATCAACAAACAGAATATGATGATAAATAAAAAAAAATATCAATATTCAATGTAAACAAATGAAAATAAAAAGTTTAAAAAGATGAAACGAAAAAGTAATATAATAAAGGATAATAAACAATGTCTTTAGTTTTAATCAATGTCATCTTGACTACTATTTTCTAATTCTTCATCTTCTTTTTTATTTCCTCCCCACTCAGTTGATCTGGTGATGACCGCACCTAAATGTCATGAAAAAATAAAAAAAACAACAAATTAAAACTCAAGATAAGTCAACAACATCAAATTCAAATGATAAAGTTGAACAAAACGATAATGCAATTGTTGATAATAAAAACCAGCTGGATTTAAATAAAATTCAAAAATTATTAGCACAAAAAAAAAGCATGTCAAAGGAAAAAAAAGAAAAAACAATGTCATTAAGAGAAAGAATGTTGAAGCAATTGAGATCAGCAAGATTTAGATATCTCAATGAAACACTATACAACAACAATAGTTCAGAATCTAAAAAATTATTTGTTGAAGATCCAGATGCATTTGAAGCTTATCATTCTGGTTATCGTCAGCAAGTTAAACAATGGCCACTAAATCCACTAGAAGTTATCATAAATACAATTAAAAAAATGTGAGTTTATAAATAATCCATTAAACAATTAATTATTTATTGTAAAATATATTTATTTATAATGTTTTTTTACAAGCCAAAAGAATATGTTATTGCTGATTTTGGTTGTGGTGATGCCAAGCTCTGTGAATCAGTTGAACAAAAAGTTCACTCACTTGATTTAGTTGCTGTTAATGATAAAGTAACAGCTTGTGACATGGCACATACATCCCTGCTAACTAGCAGTGTTAATGTTAATTAAAAAGATTAAGTATTTTTAAAATATTTTGGTTTTATTAATTTAATTAATTTTTTTTATGTAATTATAATTTACAGTGAGATATTAAAAATTGCTGATGTTGAAAGTCGATTTGAAAATATAAAAGAATTTGTCAAGTCATTAGAAAAATATGGCTTTCAAAATACATATCAAGATTTATCAAATAAATTATTTTATTATGTAGTACCAAGTCAAATAATAACACCATTATAATTTTATTGAAAAAATATGTGATATGACATGTAATAATGAAGTTGTGCCCTATCAGCAATATAATTGGTTGTGTACACATGTCATCACTTGGTATACCATATACAAAGCGTAAAATATTATTTTATACTGCTTAATAATTATTACGTACAGCAAATAATTATAGTCTTCTTGCACTAAATAAAATCCATGGAAGTTGGTTGTTGATTGGATCAATAATAACACTTGGTACTGGTGTTGTTAAAGTTTTATTACTAAGAATGTTATTATTATGGAAAAATTTATTTACAAAATCATAAAGAAAATTAGAAAGTGAAAAATCAAATGTTAATTTACATGCAAATAACACTCGAAGGTAAAGCTGGTGCATTGGCACATGATAATTCATCACCAGTTGTACAAGGATGGCCATTATATGCATTATCATTAATTGTTGATTTTAGTGGTCCAATATATCGTGGTTATATTGAACCAACTTTATCACTTGTATTAACATTATTGCTAAATGTATCATTTTCATATATTGATATTTATCAATGTATTGGTAAATTATTATCAGCACTTACAACAACATTTACAAGGTATATACATCATCAATAAGTATGGCACGTTCATCATTTTTATGTAAATTATTACCTAGAAAAGTTGTACTTTGGGATCATGAAGTTGCTGTTGATTGGACTGATCCAGTTGATAAACAAGTCTAGGAAATTGTAAGTACAGTATAATCTCTCTATAGTGACATTCTCTATAGTGACATCGAGCGTCAGCGTAGGAGAATTTTTTCCCTCACTCCAGAATGTCC